>NW_024582644.1:593182-594352 GCF_018398535.1 Haplochromis burtoni | reverse complement strand
TACAACACTAGAGGCCAACTCCAAGCCCATAGCACAAGTCACCATCAAGTGCGGGATCTACCAAGGAGATGCTCTGTCTCCACTGCTGTTCTGCATAGGACTGAACCCCTTCAGTGACATCATTAACAAGACTGGCTACGGATACCGACTACGGAACGAAGCAGTTGTCAGCCACCTCCTGTACATGGATGACATCAAGCTGTATGCCAAGAGTGAACGAGACATCGATTCACTGGTCCACACCACCACGATATACAGCAATGATATCGGAATGTCATTCGGACTGGAGAAATGTAGTCAGATGATAACAAAGAGAGGGTACTTCACGTAATCTTGGTAACCGGCTACGGGGGATCCAGGTTTCAAGCTTGGCCATGATCCTATCTTTCAGGTTCCTCTCACACTCAACGATCCTTCTCCTATCCCACTTGGGGCTATGTACCCAATCTCAGGTGGGGGTCATGATATCCCCCCCTGACCTAGCGTCCTGGCTCCCCCTTGCCATAGCATTTATGTTGTACCTTGTCAATCTCTAGCTGTGTGAGCAGTCCCTTCTTTCGAATGTTGGAACACTGAGCTACTAGTTGTTTCACCGTCATTATGGATGTTGGCTATTGAAGAATCCATAGGTCCCTCATCCTATTCATCTAAACCAGGGGTCACCAACCTTTTTGAAAGTGAGAGCTACTTCTTGGGTACCGATTAATGTGAAGGGCTACCAGTTTGACACACACTTCTCAAATAACAAATTTCCTCAGTTTAACTTAATTATGTGTTATCATTAATAATTAATGATATTCATCTATGTAAGGACACTAATTATGTTAATTATTTTTCACCATAATTATAAAGAATGCAATTAGGAAACAAGGTAGGAAACATAAATATCAATATGCAACACTTTATTTCTATATATCTCTGCAAGTATTTACATTTTGAAGTGATCACTTCTACAACATTTTCACTTACCACTAACAAATTTTAACAAATCATGCACTGTTACATACATTATTTTTGTATGTATGTAACATACAAAAAATCAACTTTCAAATTTTACAGAACTTTTCACAAAATTGGCAGCATTTTAAAGCAAATTGTCACATGTTACACTTAACAAACACATTTGTTTTTCAATAATTAAATTCAACTTTGACATGACACTGTAATGTT
>NW_024582644.1:560619-591398 GCF_018398535.1 Haplochromis burtoni | reverse complement strand
TATATATTATCTCTAACAAATTAACGCCAATGCAATTGTGATTAAAAAAAAATAGCAAGAAAAAATAAAAATAGATGCAGCTTACTGGTAAGTTGTTATGGTGAGCTATTTTTAGAACAGGCCCGCGGGCGACTCATGTGGTCCTTGCGGGCGACTCATGTGGTCCTTGCGGGCGACCTGGTGCCCGCGGGCACCGTGTTGGTGACCCCTGATCTAAACCCTTCCGCCAGGGTTAGTTGTGTAGTAGCATTCCAACAATGCCCTGTTTCAGGGTGTCTGACATGTGACATGTGATTGGTGACATTAACTATGGTTAGCGTCACCTTTCAATCTAGAATTCAATCAGTGATATAGGAGAAAAGCAACTCCCCTATTTCTTTGTGTTGTATGATTAGAAAATAATAATTTAAACACCTAGCCCACCTGCCGTAACTTCCCATTTTTTAAGAAAACACAAGATTTCTTGACATTTGGACACATGGTTGATGTTCCTTAGATGCATTTAATTTTTATATAATTTTAAAATCCCTCACATACATTTTAAAACTTAGTTCAACATGTTGGGGTTGATAGGTGTCATGAATGCAACATATGCAGGTGAAAGTGTGACTGTGGGTCCAGTAATCATACACATAGGGACTGGAGAATAGCACATGTGTAGTACAAAGAAAGATAACCCTTGTAAGGTTGTAACCCTTCTTACAACAAAAGAACAAAACCCAACACAAAACAGAACCAAATAAGAAATTACAACCATACTGAAGCTAGGGGCCATCCCTCCACCACACAGTGAGAACAACATCCTACCAACTGACACCCCCAATAACGATGTTGGGAAGGTTAATTTTAAAATGTATTCCACTACAGATTACAGAACACATGCCCCAAAATGTACTTTGTAATGTATTCCATTACGTTACTCAATGACAGTAATGTATTCTGAATATGTTGGATTACTTAATATATTATCATGCTTTTTTACAACTACATGAATGTACTATTGCTGTGTGATTTATTACTATTACTGAAGGTTACTCGCCATACCAACACCAGCTAGATGTTTAAACCTTAATATAAATGAGTAACAGTAGGTAGACATTAGGTAAGGCTGCACTTTTTGCAGCGATCTCATATAGAAAACTATTCCGCGCGTAAATAAAACAGGTCCGCACCTCCGAACCGTAGTAAAGGGACCTCTGGCTAATACGTCGGGTTCGTGTCGAGCTCGTAGCTGAAAACGAGCTTTACTTTATTGTCTGGGTCACTTTGCTAGTGAGAGACAGAGAGAGGCGTTGAAAGACTGCTGCAACGGAGCTTATTGTTTCAGACATTAGAGCCTCTTAATGCGTGTTTTGTTTGGGTTTCCACCCGTGTGGAATCACCAAAATAGAGAGGGCATAGCCTAAAACAAGAAACAGGAAAAGACCGCCGTGTAATCCCTTTACTTCAACAAAGTAACTGTATTCTAAATACCACCTTTTTAAATGGTAACTGTAACGGAATACAGTTACTCATATTTTGTATTTTAAATATGTAAGGCTGGTACATGTACTCCGTTACTCCCCAACACTGTCCACTGTCCACACCCCCCAAGCTGGCCTTCAAAGTTAATCTAGACAAACCACAAGAACTCTGTGGGATCATCATGACAAGATTGGGATCATAGCAATTCAAATACGTCTTAAATCCCACTTTGAAAACTGCATTTTCTAAAAATGATACTCCCTTAGCATATTGATGCACACCTAAACATCCATGTAAGGAAACCTCAAAAAGTTGATTCTGTTCATCTGGACGAAGCGTAAGGTCCTCTCCATTGAGTGTGAAGGATAAGATGGGTGAAAGATAAGCCCCCTCATAAGCTGCTTACATGTCCTGTTAAAACGGCGTCTTGCCTACAAAGAGTCAGTCAGATATCGGTCACTGTCACTGACATTGGGCATTTGATAATAACAGGTATGTTGCATTAGTTCTCACTTGGTCTCCTGGTCCACCATCTTTGGAAGCTATTTGTCAAAGAACTTCATTTCTTGCTTTGACCATCTTGAAGATCAGTTAGTTATATCCTGTCTCTGCAGCTCATTGGCTGTTTTGGGCACGGTTGGTTAGGGTCTTGACTCTTACCCTCAAAAATCTGCACACGTCTGTGTGTTAAAGTGTTATCTTCAATAAGAATATGCCGTCTGTAGATTTTTGTGCAAGCGTTATCTCCACTACATGTAGTAACAGTACTACAGACAACATAGGGTTTGTAATTGTAATGATTCCCTGTTTTCAAAACAGTTTAGGCATAAAGACAAGTTGGAGAAATGCTTTTGTTAAAGTTTGTTAAAGGGAGTGATCCTGAGCTTGAACCACAACTTTAAAGCTGAACAAATGACAAAGCTATTACAGCTTATTCAAGAGTGTGACTACTTCATAGTCCTCAGCTTTTCCCTGTCCTATTGGCTGGATCAGGGGGGCTATAGCAACATCCCATTGGGACGACTTAAAGGTAGTGGCCAAGGTAGTATTTAGAGCTGTGTGGTTTATAACTTTGTGACCTTTGACATCAAAATCAGTCAAGTTGTTTTATTTTGTCTCTATTGCCATTTTCCCCTTTTGTCTGTGTTCTTACTTACTTATGATTAAAATATTAATAATTCATATTTTAATCACTAATGTAAACAAATTATCATTCCAAGTCCTGGAGGACATCATGCTGCAGCAAAGTGTTGATGCAGTCATGATGAGAGAAATACTAGGACCTGACTTTTTATTTCCATTCAGACCAACAACTGGCCCTTTAACTGCCCTGTGAGGACGAGAGAGCTGTGTTAGAAACAGACCAAAGAAGTCTGAGTCACACAATGGTACAAACTATGTGTAATTATCAGAAATTATTAGATTTTTAGGTGACAGCACCATGACTGTGACAAAATATTGTTGTAAGCTGATAAGTTAAGTTGTCACTTGAAATTTGAATTATAAAGACAATTAAGTCCATGTTTGAATAATAAAAGAATTACATTCACTTTGGATGATAACACGATGCTAAAGCATATGATTTGTTTTAATTATGTGTGTGTGTGGGGGGGGCAGCATCTGTTGTGTGCAGTAAGTGGACTTTTGTCCTTAAACTAAATGAAAGGAAAAGTTGAGGCGACGTCTCATCAGTGTATCCTGGCGCTTCCTCAGCACCGGACGTGGGTCTTGTTCTCCCAGGTGACATCCACGCCAGTCTGGCTCTGTCAGAAGCTACGCTACAGGACGCACTCAACGACGTAGACTGGGACATGTTCAGAGCATGCGCAGTCGACATCAACGAGTTTACGGAAGTAGCAGTATGCTTCGTCAATATGCTAGCGGAGGAGATTATCCCCACTGCGAGAGTCACCACATTCCCAAACCAGAAACCGTGGATGGACAGATCGATCCGCACTGCAGTAAACGCCAGGACCGCCTCCTACAACGCGGGTCTCGCCACTGGCGATATGAGCGCCTACAAAGCGGCCTCATACGGCGTGCGGCGCGCGGTGAGAGATGCCAAACGCAGGTACCGGGAACGTGTGGAGTCCCGCTTCCACCAGGGCGACACACGGAGTATGTGGCACGGACTACGCACCATTACGGACTACAAAGCCAGGGACACTGCGCCGATCAACGCCGACTCTGCATTCACCAACGAGCTGAATCGGTTCTACGCCCGTTTCGAGGTTAGCCAGGCGGCTAATGCTATCTACCGCCTGACTACCGAGGACAGTGACGTCATCAGCGAGAGACCGGTGACCAGCATCGCGGAGCATGACGTCCGAGCGGCACTGAGGAGAGTGAACACAAGGAAAGCGGCGGGGCCAGACGGCATCACCGGCCGTCTGCTGCGCTGCTGTGCTGACCAGCTAGCAGGTGTGTTCACTTACATCTTCAACGAGTCCCTGGCGAAGTCTGTGGTCCCCACATGCTTCAAAAGATCCACCATCATCCCTGTGCCCAAGAACAGCAAACCCTCATCCCTGAACGATTACCGGCCAGTTGCACTGACCTCGGTAGTAATGAAGGTGTTTGAGAGGCTGCTGAAGAACATCATCTCCTCCTCCATCCCAGACACCACAGATCCGCTGCAGTTCGCCTACAGATCCAACAGATCCACAGAGGATGCCATCGCCCACGTCCTACACACCACTCTCAGCCACGTGGACAAGAAACAGGGTAACTATGTGCGAATGCTGTTTGTTGATTACAGTTCAGCGTTTAACACAATAGTGCCCTGCAGACTGTTCACAAAGCTGAGGGATCTGGGACTTAACAGCCGTCTGTGTGCATGGGTGTTGGACTTCCTCACTGGCAGAACTCAGGTGGTGAGGGTGGGCAGGTGCTTCTCCAACAGCATCACCATCAACACAGGAGCACCTCAGGGATGTGTCCTCTCGCCACTGCTCTACTCCCTCTACACTTCAGACTGTGTGGCCACCCATGGCTCCAACACCATTGTGAAGTTTGCTGACGACACAGTGGTGTTGGGTGCCATCTCCAACAACGATGAGGCGGCCTACATGGATGAAGTGAAGAATCTGGCATCGTGGTGCCAGGACAACCACCTCCAGCTGAACGTCAGCAAGACCAAGGAGCTGGTGGTGGACTTCAGAAGGGGTCAGCACAGAGACTACAAGCCCATTATCATCAATGGAGCTCCAGTGGAGAGGGTGCAGTCCTTCAAGTATCTTGGTGTCCACATCTCCTCAGACCTGACATGGGCTGCCCACATTCAGGTCCAGACCAAAAAGGCTAGGCAGCGCCTGTATCACCTACGACAACTGAGGAAGTTCAGGGTCTCTCCAAAGATCCTCAGGATTTTCTATACAGGCGCTGTGGAGAGCATCCTCACACAGAACATGACATCGTGGTTTGGGAACAGCTGTGTGAAGGACCAAAAAGCTCTCCAGAGAGTGATCCGTACAGCAGAACGCTGCTGCAGGATTGCTCTCCCCCCGCTTCAGGACACCTACACCAGGAGATGCCGGACTAGAGCAGCGCAGATACTGAAGGACCCGTCCCATCCTGGCAACAAACTGTTCCAACTTCTGCAATCTGGTAGAAGGTTCCGCATCTTCCGGGCAAGGACAGAGAGACTCAAGAGGAGCTTCTATCCCCAAGCCATCCGTGCCCTAAACACACACACCCGCCCTCTCACATCATCTATAATTGACTGAGACAGGACTCTTCCAGACACTAAACCAAGGCACAATGTACATTTCAATTCCTTTAATTTTAAATATGTTTATATTGTCTATCCTGTAAAATAGTCAGATGTCTATTCATATTAATGTACAGAATTCACCTGCTTGCTGCTACTACTGCACATTCACCCAGTGTATATACTATATGTGTATATATATATATATATATAATGTTCTTCCTACATTTTTATACTTGTATAACTATGCATGTGACAAATAATAAAGAACCTTGAACCCTTGAACCTTTAATGCCTCTTGGGTGGCATGGAGGTCCCCAGCCTGGAGGCTCTGTGTGTAGATATTTGCAGATGTTTACCTGGAACCAGCTCACAGTTTGGATTGAGGAGACAGACAGCCTCTTTTTTTAAAGATTAGGATTAAAACTTTCCTTTTTGATAAAGCAAATATTTGGGGCTGGACCCTGAATCTTAGTTACAGTTCAGTATGCCCCAGGCTGGTGGTGACTTCCTATGAGTGTTTTTTTTATTATTTCACTCACTATGTGTTTATACAGCACTCTGCATTCAGTGATTACTCTTTTTTATTTTCTGTGTTTGCTGTACTTCTCCCTTTATCCCCAACAGTCAGAGTAGAAGAACGAAGGCTGAGCTTGGTTCTTCCTGCTGAAAGGGAGTTTTTTGTGTTCCCACTTTAGCCAACACTTTGCTCAAAGACTGTTTTCTGATTTTTTTCAGGGGGGCTGGAAGGGTTGCCTCTATCTATCTCTATCTCTAAGGTTTTTATCTTACAGTATAAAGCCCTTTGAGACAGTGGTTGTATAATGCAGTTGAATTAACTAATCACCTGCAGAGGAAAGACGTATTTATCCAGAATATGACTGTAATCTGTCAGATGAAAATCTGTTATTAAGTGTACGTGCATGCAACCAGTGAACAGAATGAAGAAACTACAGTATAAGGAAAGTGTTGGGAAAATGTTTATGGAAGAATATGTTTGGCTTGAAATGAAGTAAAAATGAGAAAGCTTCTTCAAACACTAGAAACTGCTGAACCATTGTTGTGACACATTTTTCACTGAGGCTCAGATACACAGCTGCACCTGAGGAGACTGAGCTGATGGGATGTTCTTGTGTGGTGGGAGTGAGGCGGCAGATATGTGACCAGCTGTTTTCACGTATGATAAGAAAACAGGCCATAGATGTAAGCTGTTCCACGTTTTCAAAACCTTAAAGCTTTTTCGGCTTCGTCAGCGCCGCGGTCTACCAACCCAGAGGGCTTCACTTCCCAGCTTTGCCCTACAGAACAAAGGCAGCCAAGTTAGTGTTTACACTCTGCAGGCTGTGTAGTGAGATTCATTTTCAGGAGGGCCCTTGTAACCATGGCAACAAGGAGTCTTAACAACACCGGAAATCAATTTAGCATTTGAAAAGGGATACAAGATATCACAATCACTGAGGTGCGGTGCTGTGATAGACACAGTTACATCATATTTGTTAAATATGTACAGAAATGATAGCACACAGAAGAGCCTGAAACCAGAAGGAAGCCTGAGACACACGAAAAGGATGGAAATCCACCGTAAAGGAAGTGTTACACAACAAATCCTTATTTTAAGGAACAAGTACTTATTATATTAGAGACTCAAAAGGCTTTAGTCGATAGAATAACGGCAGTGAATTTATCAATAAGAATGATATAATAGGTCTGATGTTATAACCTCCCCATGAAAACAAACAAAGCCTGTAGGACAGGGTTCAGCACTGGGACAAACTCTGTGACGCTGCCTTCATACAAACATCAACCACACGGTGCTGATGTCATCAACAGGAGACATGTTTGAAAAGAATCAAGAAGACAAACATTGTAGTGGTCTCCCTTTATGGCTGATCTTAAATTTAATGAAGATGTCAGAGTTTCACTTTCACATAAAGACTTTTGTTTTTAACCCTCGCTCGTCCACAGTGTCTTTGTCTTTCTCTCCTCCAGCAAGTCAGAACTGAAGCCCTGCAGGCTGGTTCTGATTTCTGCCCTGACAACAATAAGAAAGCAGAGCTATCGAGGTATCACCAATGCTACCCACACCCACTGATAGAAGTTATGATGATTCATTTTACTGCCCCGCACAAAAAATAATGTTTTTATTCTGACCAGTGGAGCTGCCCCCTGCTGCCCACTATAAAGAACACTTGTTGGAGATTTAGTCTGGGTTCGACATACAGTCTGCCAGAATGATAACAGCTGTCACCAATTATGACACTGATTTCTCACTGAAGACGTTTTCAGGGGAAGAGAAGAAAAGCGTTGACCGTTGTAAAAACAACAAATAATAAAGAAATCTGACCAAACGTTTCTTAGCAAGGCCAGCTGACCCAACAACAAGCAGAGCCTCGCAGATGCTGGTCCAGACCGAGACACACAAACCTCTATGGGCTCAAAATGTGGTCATAAATATTTTGTAATTGTAAATCAGTTTTGTATGTGTAAAAAAGATTTGTGTGGACTTAGCCAAAAAAACCCTGCAAGTTACAAGTACGAATTTTGACCCCGTTTTTCTTCCTTTCATCTGATTGGTCAATGTCATGTCAATCACGAATGTAACAATCCAATCAGAGAACAGATGGGTTTGGCTGTCGAGGGGCGCTTTTTTGAACTGCAGGTCTTTGAAGGGAATAAATGCCCTTTTACATGCCAACCCAGCGTTTTCCTTCATCACCACGAAGGAAAACAGTCTGTGGTCGTCCGAGTTTGGTGATTTTTGTGTCACAGGTCTACGTGTTTAATACAGGGACTTCCACAACCTTTTCAACAGCGCTGCGGACGCCGGGGGGGGGCAGTGTTTTGGAAATGACAGTCTTCATTACAAAGCTTTCTCCATTATGAATTAGCATACATGTTATTATTGAACATTTGAAGAACTAGCAAAAAAAACAAACTCTTGTAGAGGACATAAAGTCAGAGATAGAAAAGACAAGGAGCAGGTGCATCTAGTACAGGTAGAGCAGCTGCAAAAACCCACAGAGCCCAGCAGCCAGTGTAACAAATTCTGGATCCTTGGCTTGTAGTTAGCAGTTAGCATTAGCAGCACATGCTGCCTCTGATGTGAAAGGACCTTTATGCTGCGCACTGTGACTCACAGCAATGGTCCCGGTTCAGACTTTGTGTTAAACTAATCCTAAAGTAATAATGGTATTTCTAACCACTGACATACCACAACTTTATCCTTTCAACAGCTGCTGAAAGTTAGGGGACCTAGCTGCTATCGGATATTTATATAGAGATCCTCCAGAACTGTATTACCCTTCAAGGACCTGCAGTTCAAAAAAGCGCCCCTCCGACAGCCAAACCCATCTGTTCTCTGATTGGATTGTTACATTTGTGATTGACATGACATTGACCAATCAGATGAAAGGAAGAAAAATAGGGTCAAAATTCGTACTTGTAACTTGCAGCCTGAGTGCAGCGTTTCACACGTATTTTTAGGCTATGTCCACACACAAATCTTTTTTACGCACACACAAATTCTTTTTACACATATAAATCCTGATTTACAAGTACAAAATATTTATGACCACATTTTGAGCCCATAAACCTCCCTTTTAATTACTGCTTTGCTTTGTCATTTATAAAGTTGTTAATAATCACAACACAAAAACTTCAACCCACAGCCACAGCTTAACATCCTGTCCTATTTCTGAATGTCTGTCACTGTGAATGTGGCTGGCCACTGTCTTGTCTGATATCTCCTACTAAGACGGATTGAACAGGTGCCTGAAAAACTTTCTTGAGCCAATTTATTCTCCCAGACATCTGCTCATTGGTGCCGCAGTGCCAGCTTCTCCGAAGACTTCCAAGCACATGAACAGAACAGCTTGAATGTAGCCTGACAGCATTCACAGATCCAGGTCAGGAAGGACACAGGAAAGGAGAGTTGCACTCAATTTATGGGTAAATTAACCCATTAAAAGCTGTAGGTAAATATAAAGCTATAGGCTTCTAATATATGTTTAATGATTGATAACACACATTTATATTCTTATTGCTTTAGCAGCACATTGTGGTGATGAACAGTGATTGTTCACAGATAAACACGATATTGTCACAAATATTACATCACATTCATCAAACCGACGCTTTTATAAGTTTTTGCCACGATAAAAAACAAACGAACAGTTATTTATTTCATGTAATTCAATTTGTTCTTGCCTTTGTCAATTAGCTAATCAGCTCTGAAAGGTTTTGTGCTTATTTGCCTCTGGCTGGTCATGTGGAACGTGAGTCTGTAAGACTTAGAGCATGCACAAATCATCCTTATGTCGGATACTGGAAAATCGTTTTGCATGACCAGCGTGTAGTGTTAGCTCAGGAGACTCCTCTAATGAAGTTACAATATGTAGACGTATGAGTTGGGTGTTGTAGGAGGCTAGCAGCAATCCCCTCGGTGTACAGACACTGATAAATATTGATGGTGGAAAGCAAGTCTGTTGACATAGCAAGTGGCTGTGACACAGTTGCAGCTGGCAGTGAGCTGGGGAGGGCCGTACTCTTGGCACTTGTAATTCTCGCTGAATGCTGGGAGTGCTGAACTGTGCAACAAAACCTTCGATTAGATCACAGTAATGCATCATAAAATCCATCTCTCTATGTCGCTGCGATATAGACGCAGTTTTATACATTCAGTGCACGACGTGTGGTCTGCCTTTTGATATTTATTCTGCCTTTCCATGTATAAAGGAAATGCAAACACCAATGTTGGGTAGAGGACTTGTCATACTGACCATTCACGCCACATTTTAACCATCCGTTCAAAAAGTACCTTATCTGTCTGACATGCGAGGCAAATTTAGAATCCAGTGACACTTTTTCCTGCAGTTCAAAGGCTGTGGGCGGAGTTTGGAGCACCAAACAAAAGAAAACACCTTGGGAAAACTTCCCACCACCCAGTTTCCACATCAACACCATGCTGCCCAAATCAACTAGGAAACAGGGAATGATTGTCCATGTGTGAGAAGTTGTTTCATGTTTTCCTGTTGCAAATACATTCAGTTTGATATCTTTTTTTGTATACTTACTGGGGTCTGGGATTTGCAGTAGTAGTCCAAACAACCTCTTGCCATCTATCTCTTCCACTTTTCCTGGGGAGAGACTGAAGTATTCCCAAGCCAACCAACACATGCTGTGGGTCTACCCTGGGTCCTCCTCCCGCCATGCCAAGAATACCTCAACTGGGAAGCACCCAGGAGGATGCTAGCCAGCTGATCAACCACCACAAGTGCCTCGTTTTGATGCAAAGGAGAAACCTCCACCTCTCACAGTAAGCTCTCCCTTTATGTAACTTCCAACCCACAAGCAATAACCGTGAACAGGCTAGAACTGAATAGAATTGAATAGAATTGAATAGAATTGAATTATCCTTTATTGTCCCTCACTGGGGACATTCAGGTGTTCCAGCAGTGACGGGCAGATGGAGTATGCAGATCCACCCAAAAGTAAAGACTATAAAATTAAAAACAATAAAATAAGAGACTGCGCAGGGGACATTTACAGCGCAAGAAAAAAAGTACATTTATTAAAAAGCACAAACTCAGATTCAAGAAATGTGCAGCTGAGTAGGATCATTTTTAAAAATACAAACAGAAAGTGCTGAATATTTGTGCTTAAAAACAACAATGACTATTTACAGAAAATGGAAAAACTGTACAAATGTAAACAGCTTCATGTGTTTGGGAGCAGCGATGGTGATGAAGTCTGCCATAATGCTCCTTTGTGCACCGAGGATGCAGCAGTGTGTCGCTGAAGGAGCTTCATGTGTGGGCTGGGAGACATCGTCCATGACTGATGCTATGTTTGTTCTTCTGTCTCCACCACCTGCACTGGGTCGACGGGGCATCCTAGAGCAGAGCTGGCCTTCCTGATGAGCTTATCCAGCCGCTTCCTCTCAGCTGTAGATAAGCTGCTGTTCCAACAGTCAACACCACAGCAGATGGCTGATGCCACCACAGAGTCCAAAGAGGTCTTCAGGAGCAAACCCTGCACTCCAAAAGATCTCAGTCAAGGTGCAGAGATTTTGAGGACCAACTTCTCGAAGGTCTCCATCACATGTAAGGTAAGTGCGACCGGCCTGTTGCTGCTGAGGTCCTTCAGATGTGTGGTCTTCAGTACTGGTACCGCACAGGAGGCCTTCCACAGCTGTGGTACTTTCCCCAGCTTCAGGCTCATGTTGAACATGTATGCCAGTTGGTCTGCGAGCACCTCGGGACCCTGGAGCTGATGCCATCTGGACCTGCAGTTTTTCGCACCTTGATCTTTGAAGCTGTAAAAGAAGAAGGAAAATCTCAAAATGAAGTTTAAGTGGACAACCAGTGTAGAGTCATTAAAACTAATTTAATATCTTCATTTTTCTCCGTTGTTGTCAGAAGTCTTATTTTGCATTTTGAAAAATTTGAAGTTTGTTAATTGATTTCTGATAAATACCTGTTGGCTTGAGACCGAGGACCAATGCAATAGATGATAGATGATCTAAATTGTGTCTGAATGCTAAATCTCTTTCATGGCTCTATAGCACATAGAGTAACAGTTTCCTATTCATGTGCTTGAAATTTAGCAACAGACACATGCAGAGAATTTTAAGATGCAGTAGCCAAATCGTGGATCTCATGTATTTTTTTTCTCCCACTAGTTTTGCACTGGTACAAACATTTTTCCTTCTTCTCTCTGATTTGTCATCTCTAACAGTGTTTTTGCAAAACCCTAAAATCAAATCAAAGGTCATTTACACTGTGAATAAATCCCTAAAACATTAGGGAGGAAATCCCTCACTTCACTGTGAGTGAGCACTTGGCAACATTGGGAAGGAAAAACTCCCCTTTAACAGGATGAAACCTCCAGCATCTCTCTGATAAAATCACTGGGTGAAGATTACAGACGATGAGTTCTGCAGAAGGAAAAACACTAAATTAAAAAAGTATCTGTTTCAGCTAAAATGAGACATTTGTACAACGATCGCTGCATCTTACTGTGTTCACATATTCCACATACAGCAGACTCGTCCACATGACCAACACTTACTGTCAGACTCTGGTTTAATGACACTGACGTGGGGCAAATACTGAATTTACAGGTTGATTTTGCAGCAGAAAAATTCAAACCTGCAGCTCTGCTGTCACTTCCAACATAAATGAAGACGACAGGAAACTAAACAGCAGTGACGTTTGTAGGGTTACTGAAGTTGGGCTAGCTGGTATATAATGATGTGCTACGTGATTGCTAGCAACACAGCTATGTTAGCATAAACACAGTGAAGCTGGAGGATGAACGTTAACTTTTTTCCACTCGATAAAAGTTAACGTGAGGGTTCCTGATGGTTAGGGACAAATGTAATCGCATGGCAGGATGCTGTAAACGGACCAAACTTCAGTCAGGAGAACAACTGAGATAATCCATCCACAACACGAGGTTAGTCATTAATATACTGCTGCATGGGCTGTAGTTACATCGGAGGGGTTTAAAATCTGAGCTGTAAAATGAACAGTGGTAATAAAAACTCAGACTGTTTTTAGGGGCTTGTTCAGATTAAATAGAACAAGATACAAAACATTAAAACATGTTAAAAACACAACAGCCTTATTAAAGCCTGTTCATACTTCATCACTTGAAGACCGGCTGTCCCACCTGCTGTGACTGTTTTAATGCAGCACAGCTGTTGTTATTATCACTTGTCACATCCTGTTTATGACAGTTAAAATAAATAACATTCATATAAGAAATCAAATTGTCTTGTGTAAGCTGTATGTGGTGTTAAATATGCCTATACTACTGTACTTTAACGTCGGTGATAAGGGTGGTACTTCGAGAGCCATTTATTTTATGGGGTGGTCCTCATTGTGAAAGAGCCACTGTCTCAGCCCAACCCAGCAGTGACTGTGAACAGGCTTCCACTGTACTGTACCATGTTTGATGCTGTACTCTCCCACTTCCTGATATCTGAGTCTTCAGATAACAAAAATGACTGTCCTGTAATTATTTATCAGCACTTTACAATGTGAATTAACAAGATAGCATTAACAATAAACCATCTGCAGATTAAAACAAGTCGGTGTTATACTTTACACACTTGTACAAGTTTTAATCTATTCCATTGGGTTAGGTTGGAAATTATCGCTCATTTTCTTCTTCTCTGCTCTCTTTTTTCCACCTTTATCCTCGGTCCCATCAACTCATCACCACATGGAAAACAAACTTGCTGAGCATTGTAATGTATTTTATTATATATCATATATATTCATAAATATTGCTGTGGATCTTTCTGGCAAACAGGAGCACCTCACACAGGTTTGCTGCCACCGAGCATGTGCTCATTACAGGACAGTGGTGTTATTAACACGTTTACTCATAAGACAACAGTAATACCTGCTTTCCTGCAGGGAAGTGAAGTTCCTTGCGTGACCAAGCTCAGCAACAGCAGCCTTGCAGCCTCTTCCACTCCAGGGAGCGCCTTGTTTATAAAAGGCCAGCCTACCTCTGCCTTTGCTGTTGTTACAGCGGGATTAGATTTTTTATTTTTCAGAGAGCTCTGTTGCTGCCATCAGGCTTTATGTTTCATCACAAAGAGACATCAAAGGCGGAGGAGGAATTCCAGCCGTCATTTCTTTGTGCCTACTGGAAAAACCCAGATCTGTGTCTTGGGTTAAAGGGTGTTCTCAGCATCTCCTTTCTCCATGAGGAGGGAGGGGCTACAGGCTCTGTCACTGTGTGCAGTCAGCCCGTTCTCACTCCCGAGGCGTAACATGTCGACGTTTTGTCACGTCCCACGGCGTTCCTGAGGAACGCGAAAGGAGACCTTCGGCGTTCTTATGGTACGCGGCGGGTTATGGCTGGAATCCAGTGCAATGACGCTCCCGCGGTAATAGACGTTCCAGCCCTAAACCTAACCTTATTCCTGATCTTAACCAGGACTATAATGATGTTAAATAGCGTGTTTCTAAGCGATTTGAAGAAAAAGAGCGAACATGTGTAGATTCAGTCCAGACGGTTCTCATATGTCCTCTTTTTTCCGAGGTCGTCATTTAGGAACGTGGTGGGTAGCCGAAAACGTAATATGGTGACGATTTGTCACCTAGCGTAAAATGTTACGCTTTGGGAGTGAGAACGTGTTGGTGCAGTACAACACCGAGGCTATGAATACTACATTTTACTTTTTAATTGTGACATTAAGTTTGGGGTCCCCACAGCAGGCGAATCTACATATTTGATGTGGCAGATTTTTACAGTTTTTTTAAGTTGCTTCTCCGTCCTCCCAGTTTGACAGAGAGCTTTCACATGTTAGACAAATGTGTTAACTGCTACACCATGGAGCCACCATGAAAGTCCAACAAGTATTTAAAGAGTCAGTAAAGATGGTCCAGGTCACCGGAGCCAAAGCTGAAGGCTCTTCTTTAGGTTCTTCTAGAGCAGGGGTGTCAAACTCAAACACACAGTGGGCCAAAATTCAAAACTGGAACAAGGTCGCGAGCTAACCTTAATATTTATTGAAAAATATCTTCCTCCAGATATAAGAATGAATCTTTTCTTATGGACTCAAACAAGTTTAGCTGAAAAACTCAATATGGAACAAGCAAAACTTAATACTAAACAATATATATATTAGCTGTATAATACCAGTAGGCCAGCTCTAATAGTCATTTGGTATGGCTTCGCAGGCCAAATGTAATTAGGCTGCGGGCCAAATTTGGCCCGCGGGCCAGAGTTTGACACCTATGTTCAGTGTTGGGAAGGTTACTTTTAAAATGTATTCCATTACAGAATACAGAATACATGCCCCAAAATGTATTCTGTAACGTATTCCGTTACGTTACTCAATGAGAGTAACGTATTCTGAATACTTTGGATTACTTAATATATTATCATGCTTTTTACAACAACGTGAATGTACTATTGCTGTGTGATTTATTACTATTACTGAAGGTCCGCGACTCCGAACTGTAGTAAAGGGACCTCTGACTAATACGGCGGGGTCCCTGTCGGCTTGTAGCCGAAAACTAGCTTTACTTTGTTGTGTGGGTCAATTTTTCTTGCGAGAGACAGAGAGAGGCGTTGAAAGACTGCTCCAACGGAACTTATTGTTTTCGGAGGAAAACACGAACACGGTGTACAGTCGAGTCTTAATAGCTTACTTACAACTGGGCTCGTCAGGCACTCTTCTTGGCTGCAGTGGTTATTATTATATTTACATGCTTCCAGCTCCCGTTTTTCCTCGATGACAACTCGTACCTTTCCACTCCCTTTTTCTCTCTCCCTCCTCGCGCTCACAGACCCATGTGTATGGCAGTCCATTCTCTCTGCAACACGGACTACACTGAACATGATGCTACATTCTTTAGAGCTATGCTTGTAGCATTCTGCCTGTTAGCTTAGTACAACAACAACAACAACGAAAAGGCGCTCTCTCACCCAGGAAACACACAGTCGCAGAGAGAGAGAGAGCGTCGCCCTGTAACCATGGCAACCGTAACGCTGCCGCCTGGAACAACAGAACTAGCTGTCAAACAAAACCCAAACAGTCCTGACCCGCGACAAAATGAAACAGGAAAGTACCGCAGTGTAATCCATTTATTTCAACAAAGTAACTGTATTCTGAATACCACCTTTTTAAACGGTAACTGTAACGGAATACAGTTACTCATATTTTGTATTTTAAATACGTAACGGCGGTACATGTATTCCGTTACTCCCCAACACTGCCTATGTTCTAGACGTTTCAGTTCTCCTCCAACAGCTGATGGGGACTCTAGTATGGCTGTCACATCGGAGGTGGTCTTGTTGTTAAAACACTGTGTCAGCATTCCTTGTTAGCCCACCCTGCAACTGTAGACTATTAGTGGGAATCTCCTTGGGAAGAGATCTCAGTAATGGTGTTTCCAGGTGGTCATAGATGCCTTCCTTTAACCTCTCAAGCCATCCAAAAGGTGAACATTTGTTTTCTCAGAAGGCTGACTCTTCTCTGGAAGTTTAAAGGCTGAGTGTCCTGAGCTGAGTGTGCCATGTTGTGTCTTTGGGGTGTTTGTTTTATAGCCCTCTGCAGCTCACCAGCAGACTCTGTGCTCTGCAGCTCTTGTTTGGCTGTTTTGTCGCAGGAACCAGTTTTTGTGTGAGCACGAGGAATGCCTGTGTGACAGCAGTGTTGTTCCACATGTTCTCTCTGGTTGATGTTTGAGGTTCTTCTGAGGTATTTTTATGAAGGACCAGTTCCGTCTTTTGCTTCTGCCTTGGACTAAATATTTATATGTTGTTACACAGACACATCTGTTTTGTTTTAAAATGAGCATTTAGTGCATATTATCTGTTATTGTAAATATATCTTGATGTAGTAAACTATGCAAGTTTAAAACGATGAAACACCTGATTGTGTTGACCTGACAACATCTAAATGAAGCAGTTTCTGTTGGGCTGTACTTGAACACTACATGATTGTTAAGCTAAAGAAGACCTTATGTGAGCGGTGTACATGAGACAAAACCAGGCTGTGGTGGTTCGAGGACGGTTCTCGAGCAGACTGAGGAGAGGAACTCGTATCAAAGGATCTTTTATTCTCCCCTCTCAGGGTTTGAGAGGCTGTGATTGGTTCTGTGTGTTTGTCTGTCTGAAAATCAAGGCAAGGTCACAGCAAGTGTGCAAATCTGTAAAAACTTTATATTACCTTCAATTTTTATGGATGATCTTCAAGCTTCACAGCGACAGTTTAAAAGCTGAGTGTTCCATGTTGTGCCGCGTCTTTGGGGTGTTTGTTTTATAGCCCTCTGCAGCTCATCAGCAGACTCTGTGCTCTTCAGCACAGAGGAGAACAATCTGTGCAGAGGCAGTTTGAATTGATTTGACTCTTCATCGTCTCCACCTCAGATCGTCCTCCTGACTCACCATGTCGGGTTTGTCCTTTTTACTGATTTAGTGCTCAGTTCTGATAAAACACTTGTTTTAGGCAATTTTACATTCAGTTGAACTTTTTAAGCTGACCCACAGTTTCCCACGGTCCACAGACATGCAGTTAGTGGGCTTGGGTTAATTCCCCACAGGTGTGAGTGTGCATGGTTGTGTGTCTCTGTGTGCCATCCCTGTGTAAGAGCAGTGACCGGTCCACGGTGCACCCTGCCTCTTGCCCTGTGGTAGCCTCGATAGGCTCCAGTGTCCTCTCCTTATCAGCTCCACCCTGATAAGGAGAAGTGGAACAGAATGGATGGTTTCTCTCAGAATGTAAATGAGCCCACCCACCTCTTTAATCACACTCTGGATCTCTTCGTGACATGTAGCATAGAAACTGAACAATTAAGAGTATTTCCTGAAAATCCACTTTTTTTATTACGTTTAATTTTACAGGAGTAGATTACACAGCACTGGAAAATAAATTTCATTACACGAGCTGTCTCTCTGAAAGTGCTGTAACCAGGTTTAACAAAGTCATTCTGCACTATCGTCTTCTTCGATGCAGTGTGCCGACACAATGCAGAGCAGCGAGGTCGAGGAGCTTGTTAATAGTGTCACATCCACACTGCGTACACCCGGAGAGTGGAAAACTCCCTCGGTCTCTGATCACCAAAAACAGGAACAAGCCCGGGTTTCTTTCAGCTCTGTGTGTATCGAGCCAATCATTAACTAACAACCACCTCACAGATAAAATGGGAACTGCTAAAACTATTATTCACAGCCGACCCACAGATTTACCATTAAACACAGAAACTCTAACAACAGCTAATATTCATCTGAGTAAACGTCAGGAATGTTTTTGTGTGAACCGCGAACCTTTCAGACTCATAGCTATAAGACTGCTTCATTATTAATGCTTCAACTTAAATATGATAAATATATCTGTTAACAGGTTATTTAGCTCATGTTTCTAATTGTGAAATGCACTTCACACACGCACACACACACACACACACACACACACACACACACACACGCACACACGCACACACACACGCACACACACACACACACACACACACACACACACACGCACACACAACACACACACACACGCACACACACACGCACAACACACACACACACACACACACACACACACACACACAGCACACACACACACACACACACACACACACACACGACACAGTCACACACACGTAGCACACACGCACACACACGCACACACACACGTACACACACACACAGGCACAGTTGTTTGTCGCCAGATGCCACGTTTATTTCTAGTTTGCATTTATTATGATAGTCCACAGTCTGACAGCTCCGGTCTCAGCTGATTTCCAGCCTCCCCTCCGCTCCTCTCCCGTCTCACTATAAAAGGGGAAGGAAACCATCATCAGTCCAGACGCCATCAGCTGTTCTCACCTGCATCTCCAGCACCGCCCCATTGAGCTCACTGCACCACTCCTCCCCTGCAGCCGCGCCCGGGACCACACCTCCGCCACACTAATATGTTTGGTTATTAAAGCAGCTAATTATAGAGTAACCTTCATTCATCTCAATGATTGTTCACATATGCTTTGTTTGTTTGTTTGTTTGTTTGTTTGTTTGTTTGTTTGTTTGTTTGTTTGTTTGTTTGTTTGTTTGTTTGTTTGTTTTGGAAGAGGTTGCGTGTTACAGTGCGTCATGTGATAAATTCCAGTTTGTGCTTACTTCACACACAGTCGTCACCACAGGGTTCCAGTCTGGGACCAGTACTGTTTATAGGTTTCCCTGCTTCCCTCAGGTCACTTAAACAAATACATGGAGCCGTTCATTTTCATTGCTATGCAAATAATAAAGTTTATTTCTTTGGACAAATAATTTTTCCCAAATCTTAGAGGGAAAATTGAAACGTATGTTGTTGAAATCTCCCAATTCTTTGAATCTTTGGGCTGAAGGAAGGACAATACTCGGTGTATAAATGCTCAATCAACAATCATTTATTTCCATACAATCACAATACAGAGCATTGGAACGTCCGGACGGGAGAGATACTGCCAGAGGGTCAGGCACATGTCTCTCAAAGTGGTGGCGACATTCACAGACTTTTATAGCTTCTGGCAACCCCCCCTCCTTAGTCATAAAGCTACCTCTTCACATGTTTTTCTACTTCTTAGCGAGAATAATTAAAGACTAGATGCTTAATGACTCTAAGCGAAGGCTGTCAGTGCACAAAGACTGAGTAACTGTGACGTCGCCATGTGTTCATTTGTTGTTATAACAAACATGATGAAGCCCGTCTGTAGAGTTTTTGCTGTTTAATCTGTGGGCTGTTGATTATCTGTGTCTTCTGTTCCTTTGAGAAACAGACTGTGTCTACTTGTAGTTAGAACATCTGCTGTCTTTCATGAATGTGTTTTGTCGTAGCTTTGACCCTGTTCACAGAGACTTTAGTAGGTTTCAGGTTATTTGTAATAAAATAAAGAGGATAATAATATCCTTCACTTTTTTAAAACCCTCCAGGTGTTCTCTACATCTGTGCTGTTTTTTAATAAATTACTATGTGTTATTTTCTTTGATCTTGATATCCACGGGAATTTATTTTTGTAATGTATTTATTTATGTTTAGATTCTTTAGTTGCAGGTTTTATGAATTCTTCATGCAGTGATGCAATTTTGTAATCCTTGCATGAACCAAGGCTTCAGTGTTGTGCACTTTTCCTCCTAAGGGCGCGTTTTTATTGGACAGACAGTATTTGTTTCTTGGAAAATGTCTTTTGCCTTTTTTGTATTTTCTTTATAAACTCCAGTCGTGTTTATTCATGTTAAACTTTTCTAATCCATCATCAGTTGTAACACTTGTTATCCTATTAGTTTTCTTCTTTTTCACTTAAAGAATGCCTACACCTGAGAGCACTGGCAGATGGCCACGTCAGTCACATATACTGATATTAAACTGTAGGAAACAACTCGATATACGAGTATATATATAAATACAATACGTGGGGTTAATAACTTCATATAATAAAGTCAGTACGTCTCCACAGACATATGAACCTGTCATGTTCTGTATGCACAGCTTATAATGATCTTTTTTTGAGTTCTCCAACTTAATTTCCACATTATTTACATTAAATGTCATTTTATCAGAAATGTATCTGTGTATTTAGTTTTCAGAATAAGGAAAGGAGGGGTTGCATCATATGTAAGCTCATTACTGCAGTTTGTAACCACTGATCTCAGCTGTAGTTGTTTATTCTTCGTTTAGCTGTCAGAGGCAGCAATGACAGTAAAAATCATGTATGATAACACAGGTACGTCAGCAGTGTGAGGGTGAAGTGCTCTGTTGGGGTGATTATGAGCTCTTTAACATAAGATGGAGCTTTATAATTCAGGACCTTGTATTTAAGGAGCAGGGTTTTGAACTTAACTCTGCATTTAAGCGGCAGCCAGTGACGAGAAGCCGATATGGGAGAAACATGCTCTGTTGTTCTAGTCCCTGTCAGCTCTCTGGGTTTAGTTTTACACAACAGGAGCTTGTTAGTGATCTGAAGTCAGCTGGGACCACAGTCACCAGGACCACCACTGGTAACCTCAATGTAGTATCCACAGTGTTTGGTATGAAGGAGAAATGCTGAGTACGACCCAAAGAACGCCACCCCCACAGTGAAGGACAGGGACGGAGACATTGTGCTTGCAGACTGTTTTTCTTTCAAGGGAAAAGAACAACTTCACTGCTCTGAGGGGCCCATGAGCAAGGCCACGTGCTGTGAAATCTTAAAGGTTCTTGGAAAACCTCCTTCCCTCAGCCAGATGATTGGGTCGTTTCCATCATGAAAAGATCCATGAACAACTTTCCTGCAAGAAGGATTTAGAGAGTTCCTCTAAAGAGGAGAGGGCACAATCCCTCCTGAGATGTGTGCAAACCTGTAGACAGGAGGAAACCTACAATCTTACTTCTTACACGAGGAAGTACCCTTCACATAGAGCAGGAAATAGGCTGAAATTAACACGTACAGATAAATAAGATAAGCTAAGATACAGAAGGGCCAGAGTAACGTGAAGATTAAAAGGAAGAGATCAATACAAAGAACGTGACATAGTCTTTGTCGATATTCTGTTACTTTGTCATAGCATCACAAACGAAGAGCTACTTCAGACAGGAGACTCTTTTTACACAGTAACAAGCCTCCTTCTCCTATATGGTCCTGAAATGTCCCCAGAGCTGCTGCTACCACTGCCTGTTGCTGCTCCACCTCCACAGGAAAGAAATTTGTTAAAAGCTTAAAAAAAGAAACAGTGTTACTCTTTTCCATGGTCAGCTGATATTTGTCCACTAATTACGGGTCAGGGTAGGCAACATTTGCTTTTCATTACGTTCCCCCGCGCCCCGCCCCGTTCTACCACCATAAGTGATATACTCGGGTTAACAAAGAGTCACCTCGGTTACACAAAAAACTCACTAACCCATTAATCTCACTTTGTAGCACACCTCTCTGTGGAAAAGTCGGCAGGTTTGTCATGTCTCATGCTGACAACATGGACCTCAAAGGAAACCGTGCTAAATATAGCCTCACATTGTTAGTAGGGCTGCAGAGTTGTTGTTTTTACTGCCGTTTGCAGTCTGCATGTAACCAGGAAGTGCTGGTGTGAAACAGGCTGTAGGTTCAGACTGGACATAAAAACATGTCAACTCTACAGTACTGTCAGACTTCAGCTGAGCTCGTGCTGGTTCTGTATCCTGGTATATTAATGTGATGTTTTGTTTTTACCTCTTTGCAGCTGATCTCCGATGATGAAAGGATTAAATGTTGTTCAGCCATGACCACCTGGCGCCACCTGTTCTGTAACTGTTTCTCTTCATGTTCATTGGAATTGGCGCTGACACGTTTCCTTGTGACGCCGTGTAAACACTTGAGCAGAGTAAATATGTGACAGCCTGAAGGCTCAAACTGACGACTTTGTACAGATGAGCAATTAAACTGGTGTTGATGCTAAACTGGTGTGGACGGGGGTTTATCCCAGTATGATGCCACATGAATTTATTCAGGGGGACTGAGCAGTGCATTAGCACAATACCATCACTGAGACGTGGTTAACAGATAAACTCCCATCAGCTGCTCCCAGTGTGTCTCCACACTCTAGATATCATTGATAGCTTTGGTAGCATATAATCACACTGAGGCTTAAACTATTTGTCTGCACAGAGCAGTTATTGGCAACATCACACCCCCAAACATTTACAGTCCACACCATGCCTTGTGGGCATGAGATTTTGCTTTCACCGGCATTAACAAATTGCAGGAGGTGAGATACCAGATTAGAGATGTCCTCAGGCAACCACAGCTCTCATTTATCCTGTAATGCCCCCCTGTGCTGAAGGGAACACCATTATTTCTACGATGACACGAAGCCATAGTGTCAGGCTCCTCAATCAGCTGGTCAGAATCTCTTACCCACAATATCACAATTTGGAATCCAAAAACACAAAGCTGACATTAACATTTTTAAAGCGTTTCACACCAACTCCTCACGCTCGTGCTGGCAGAGCCGCTGAGCTGGAACAAATGAGCACTTTGACGTGGCTGCATTTCAAATGAGCATCCTTTAAATATCGGTTTTTCAGGTCATGGGTCACAGTCACAGCTTTATTAGGCTAAACAAAGTTGATTCTGAGTGAATAAAGACATTAAAATCTGTTATTAATGGACGACTCCAATCTACACACAGACACGCACCACTACATGCAACAAATCTGCTTTAATGCTGCTGCTTCAGTGCATATAAATGAGAACTCCACATCACGTCTCTACAGCTTTAAAGGTGTTCAGATATTTGAGAGGTGGAGCTACTGACAGGAGGCCCGAGGGCAGCTGTGCAGAATGGTTGACTGAAGTCTTGACCAATTTCTTTCATGCTGCTAGATTCCTGCAGATCATTGAATATGCCAGATAGTAAAGCAGCCAAACAGGCTGAACCTGTTTAAAACTGAGATTCAACACCTGTGACCTGATGTTTAAGACATTCGTGCATCTGCTGAAGTTAGCAGCTATTCAGCTTTTGCAGGCCTCTACACTTACCTCATACCAGTTTGGACCTTAAGAGGTGACGAGTCAGTGCATCCAATTTGCCCTCAATCCATATAGAGCACACGATAGTTTTCCTTTTTTGAAACAAATGACTAACATGTCCAGAAAAGCCGAGCTTTCTGCAGCTGGTTGTGGTGTTTTAAGATGATATCAGGAAATGAAAATGGAAGAAGCAGTCTCATGGGATCTGATATCCTTAACACAGAAACTAGTGCAATAAAAACCTGTAAAAATGAATGAAATGCAAACACATTGTAGATGTTGTGTCAAACACTGTGCTCGCAGAGGAAACGTGGTGGCTTTGTTTTAACATTTTGATTTGGGTTTATTTAAAGAGAAGTGGACCTGCAGGCCTACCCACACTCAGTAATCATCTTTATTAGTGATCACACATGTTTTTGGTTTGGTTGCTTTTTAATCAGGATGCTTCTGTCAGTGTTAATTCATCCTGTCTGTTCTCCGTGTGTGATCACAGTTTTTGGCCTTCAGGTTTCAGCTACGAGGCCTTCCTGTGTTCCACCTTTCACGTCGTAGTCTCCACCATCTCCGTGTGCGTGCACGTCCTGTGTTTCCCCCAGTCTGTCATGTCTCCATGTCTCAGTGTCGAGTCCGTGTCTTTGTGAATGTCTCGTTTCCTGTTTTACTTTGAAAGTCTTGTGTGTGATTACTCCCAGCTGTGCTCTCCTCCTGTCTCATTCCCTCGTTATCCCTCTGTGTGATGAAGCCCTTTGTCTTCCTCTGCTCAGGTCCCTGTGTCTCTATGAGTCATGCTCCAGGTATGTCCAGGTTTTTGTCAGTCGGAGCCCTGTTTGTATTCTGTCTGTCCCAAGTGCTCGCGTTAGGCTCGACTCCGCAGTCTGACGGCTTCTGTTCACTGGGTGCATGGAGCTACTTAATGAAGATGAAAGTGATGACTTCAGTTATCTCTGAAACAGTCGTCTCCATCAGTACCAACAAAGCATGAATGGAGGGATGTATGCTTTGTATGAATCCACTGGACTTCCTGCACTTTACTCTTGTAATGGTTTCTCCTGTAATCTGTCGATGAACAAAGCTTGATGCATCGATCTTCTTATGTGTGATCTACCTGCTCGTGCTCTGGATACAACTCAGTGATGCAGAGCTGCGTGCTCTGAAACGTTCAGTCTCTATCCTGAGAAAACCTCTCAGTATCAATCTGATGTACTCGGGTTTTGATGTTTCACTATCACAGTACGACCTGGCAGCACGTCCAGGGAGGACGCCGTGTTTTGTCCTATGACAGCTGGGATGAGCTTCAGCTGAGGTTCGACCACGGAGCCTTGTTATTACGAGGGGACAATGCTAACCACACCAGTCAGTGTGCTAGACTCGAGAATAATGCACAGTTTACCCTGATTGTGTGTGCTACAGTACGTTCAGCCCATGGCTCTAGTAAAACATGCTGCAGTCCTGATCCATGTACAATATCTTATCAAAATCAATATTGCTGTTATTGAGTTTCCCAGAATTGTTGTTGTTTTCATGTTTTTGCTTAAAGCTAGAAACTGGAAAGAAAAAAAGCTTTTAGGACAACAAAAGACTTTCTTCATGTGAACACAAGGCCAGTGTGGTTTGTAGCAGCACAGCAGTTTCGCTGGTATTCAGAAGGGAATAATTATCTTGGTCATGAGTAATTGTAAGTATAAACTCTCTTTTTTTGTCTCAGCAGAAAGAGAGCTCCAGTTATGAAGAGGCCGTTTGATTTGCCACTGTCAGCTGGCCGTACTGTAGAATCCCCAGTTGGGAGCTTAGCTGCTCTCAATTAAATCCACAGCCGAGCACTTTGATGGTGGAGGGCTGCACTGTGAATTAGCCTCTATGTGAAGCTTTTGTGGCTCTGCCACCGGCTAAGTGCACTCACAATGACCTCTTTCCTGTCCTCGAGCAGAGACAGAGAAAATTATAATGAAAAGGCTGCAGTGTCACTAAAAAGTATTTTATTTTATGCCAGTATAACATAAGACTGCAAAAGTGCCGTAAATTACAGGAAACCAAGTTCCTTATCCAGTCATAATACCATACATCTGAAAAGCTGTCATCAGCAAGCGAGTCTCCGAGCACGCTAGTGTTTCATTTTCTCTAATTGACAGAATGAGGACAGGTCACTCGGCCTTTGCAGACCAGATAACGGTGCACACAGAGTACAGTTCCCTTCTCTATTCAGACATTTAGAGCTCCTCTTGTGCTTTCTTGAAAAACAGATTCAGCGTGTTTTTGTCACTCATGTTCTTCATCTGCTTGTTAGTTTAAGCTCAAGAAATAAAGATGGAAGATTCGCAAATATACGAGCCAACCTGAGCCCCACAATCACGCTGGATGCACAAACACGCCATCAAGATCCCAGCAAGCTCAGCGTAGGACAGTTTGATATTTTGGAAAGGCAGTTAGCAAACTTTCTTATTTGAAAGCCTCCTCCTCCCTGAACATCGGATCGACGTGCAGATCATGTCTATATTGGGCCCGTCGCTCCATGACCAACCCTGGACATCTAAATGACGTCTACCACGACCCAACACCTGAATTTTGGACCGGGTAATATTCTTGGATGTCATGTGACCTGTGCAGGAAACTTACATGATTAATAAATGTAACTTTTTTTATTTACAAATATCAACATCATTGTTATCAACATGATATGTATGAATACAGATTATTCAGACAGATTTGTTATGTGTTAGCCTTATTCTGTACATGTGGCTTTGTTTGTTTTTTGTTGTTATTATTTTACTTTTTCCTGTTTTTCTTTCACTGCATTATTTAATGTTTGTAACCAGATTAAACCTGGCATTTATTAAAATGTGTTGAAATATTCAAAATATTGAAATTAAGGTTAAAATGTAAAACAATAATGGTTTAGAAAAATGTAGAAATTCCTTTTAAAAGGAGAACAAAGTTTAATAAGCTTTAAAAAGGTTCATTTTTATAAGTATCCTGTTTTATTGTGAAGAGCTCATGACTATAAGATGAAGTGATGTGTGTGAGCGTGTGTGTGTGTGTGTGCACGCGTGTGTGTGTGTGTGTGTGTGTGTATGTGTGTGTGTGTGCGTGTGAACTGAACTAGCTCGCACCGTCTTGGAGGCGTCCACTGATCGCTCTGCATTAACTGCTTCTGTACTGAAAACATGACCTCCCCCCTCTGGAAACATGGAACTACAGAGCCTGTAGAAGACGTATAAAAGCAGCATCTAAAATGAGTCAAAGTTTGACGTTGAAAAGACCCACACAAGCACCACATTGTAGACTACCAACAGCCCAGACGGATGTCGTACGGACGTCAACACTGGTCGTTCAGCAGATGTGAAAAAACATTACAAAACAAAAGCATTCACTGGAACAAAGCTGCATGTCCCAATGCCTTTGCTGAGTAAATGCAATGAGATTTTACAAAAGAAAAAGTTTATTCTGTCATGGCAGTCGTCTCACGTTCATTTATTCTCCTTTTTATCCCAGTGAGCTTTAAATCTGTTCTTTCAGTTGTTGTATTGTCCAGTAAAGATTCCAGGGGCGGATGCACTGTGGGGGCACGGGGTGGCAGGTTCCACCCTAAAATAGTCTCTTGCTGGCATTAGTGCCACCCTAGTTTTGCATATGACAATGTGGTTTATTAAAAGAAGCTGTCTTTAACACTTTGAGCATAGCTACAGTAAATCTGTATATATATTGCATAGAGTTAACTCTATCCCCCATAAAAAACGGTTCCGCCCATAGAGATGAAACGGCTCTATTTCTTGTTGTCAAAAGCAACCGACGCCTATAAGTGTGCCAGAGCACGTGTTGGAGACAGCATTTTCTAAGGACAGCGCTCGCTAGCACACAAACAGAAAACATGCCACACCTTTTCTACTGGTGGAAAATGGTTGTTTAGGCAGAGGGTAATGTTTTGGAAGTGACAGCAGCGAGAGAGAGCTATCGAGTTATGAGTGATTCCTGACATTCTGCCTGTGTATAGTTATTGTGTTACTTTGTGTAGTTAGTGTGTAGTGTGGTTGTTTGCTTTGGTTTGTGTGTCAAAGCAATGAGGACAGTCCTGAATGTCACAGTGGAAAAGGCCAAAAAGGCAGATTGCAAACGCTATCTCCAGGTGGAGACAGCAGTGATACACCTGCAGCTGTTAGGCCTGTGATGCGCTTTTCTGTCTCGTGGTCGACAGAAACTATTTTTGGAGTGGCACAAATAATTAGTGTGGGATCTTATTGTGACACACTTTTACCTGTAAGAAACCTCTGGCAGGACCATGGCCAGCCATCTGTGGTGGAGGTGAAGGGAACGAGAAGAAAGCAAAAAGAGACAGGACCACATTTAATCTGTGGTACCATTATCATCATTAGTTATAGACTGAAGTAGCTATTGTTAGTAGTAGATATTGCATATTAACTGTTTGAGGCATTGCTGTGACTTGTAACTTTCAATGACTTGAGGCCTCCAGCCTCCTCCTCCAGTGCCACTTAGTAAAAGCCAGCCACTTCCTGTTTTAAAGTGGCTGCCCCCCCTGTGCTTCTGCAGTTCAAAAGTTTACTCATAAGCAAGAAAGCTGACTGAAGAAGCATTAATAACCATTATCAGTTTGCCTCTGTACACCATCACAGTGGATTTTAAATGACACAATTAAAATGTGACATCCATTTTCAGTGGAGACTTTTCCCTACAATTTGAAAAAGCTCCGTTTTTAAATTGCTTTCTGTAAAGTTACAGTAATTCATACTAGTTTAATAATTACAAACAAGAAACACTAGTTTACAGCAGCTCGTATTAAAGCAAGGATTTGAAAGGTTTTATAGAAAAACAGAGAATTGACCATTCTTGTAATTCTCCTCTCAAATCAAATTGTCCCTAAACTGTAACGACCACGTCCTCACCCGGCTCCAGTTTTATTGAACGTAAAATGTTCTGTTTGTACCCGCTAACCTCTGAACCCCCACGCTGCCCACTACTGCCTCTCAACAACTGGTTCAAACTACAGCCTGTGTGGAATTTTCACATCCTTTCTGTGGCTGAGTGAGTTTCCTCAGGGTACTCCAGCTTCCTCCCACTTTTCAACGACATGCATGTTAAGTTAGTTGGTGATTCTACATTGCCCGTGGATGAGAGTGCTTAAAATGTACAGAATAAAGTGGTGTGTGGTTACACGTGACTCAGAGAGCTTTGAACAGTCCGTACGGCAGCATCCAAAAGGGAAAGGATTTTTCGCTGAGGTGGCGCTCACATTTGACAAGTTTAAGTAGACAAAAATAATCAAGTGTGCAGGTCACAAGTTAAACTTCTCTGAACTCGGTGAACGACTGAAGCGACCACCACTGAGGACAAAGGATGCCAGTGACTGACAGGAAAGGAAATATGTTACCTAGGCAACAGGAGCCTAGGATGAGTGCTAATGACCTGCCAGTGATAAAACGAAGCATGACCAGTGAGTCGCTTCCTGTTTGGAAGTCTTTTCACTTTTCACAAGTCTTAACTGTTGCCTTTGTATCGATGAATTCACAAGTGTTTTCCTTGTTCCTGTTTTCCCACATCCATATGTGATTCTGTGTTCGCTATTCCTTTCATTATGTAAGCTAAACAATTTTAAAACGATTTCCTCTTGTGGCTTTGTGTGATGTTAGCCCCGCCCCTCCTGTGCTGTAATATCCCTCTGCCCATTGTGTGTGAATGGGCTGTTTCCACTCATTTGTCTTCCCTCAGGTTTTCCTGGCCTCGTTTGATGCATATTGAGTAGTTTATCTATTTTCTCCTGTGCTGCCGTGGTGCAAGGATTTTTGTTTACCTAGTTCTTGTTAAAATAAAAATGTATACCAGTTTAATTTACTATTGGACCAACATAAAAATGTTCCTAATGATCCCCCGCTGAATTTGAATGGAAAGATGGCACTTTGGCAACAGTGGGGAGGAAAACCTTTTAACAGGAAGAAACCAGGCTCAGGGAGGGGCGGGGCCCTCTGGGTGTAAGGGGAGGAGACAAGACATCAGGCATATCTATAAGACCATTTTTATAAACATTATGAACTAATTTGCATGAGTGTAATAATAAAACACAGATTGACTGTGTACCCATGTAGCACACAACTTACAATCACTACTCCTCAGAGACGTGAATACTCAGACAGGACCCAAAAATACGACCCCCACAGTGAGCTGGGAACATCATGCTTGTTCTCGCCAGTCTCCACACCTCAGTGCTACAACTGAAGAGGGAAGTGAAGCTTTAACGATGTGGTTGTTTCTGTAAACTGGAGCAGGCCTAAATCGATCCTAAATCCAAACCAACCGACTGCAAGCTTACCAACAAGAGTTTCTTGAGCCAAGTATTAAGTCGTGTTTTGCTTGGGGATCAAATATGTATGATATGTACTTTGACTTCTCCTTCTATCAACAACACGTTGTGAATTGAGCTTTTAGCTCATTACGTTCTTTAACTTTGGGACAAGACTCTCAGCTAAGGAACCATCCAGCTGGCAGTGCAAAGACAACTGTGGGCTGTTGTTTTATTCTTGTCTCTACAATCTGAAACTACACACAAATATACATAATGAAACACATAAACATGATTGCACAAACCAAATCTGCAGGTCCAACTTGCTCAGCGCTGTGATTTTCAGCTCTTTCCATCCTCTCGCTCTGTGATGTCGAATGGTGGGAGTATGACATAGAGCATATTTCCCTGTGTTTGACAGGATGACCCAGTGGGCAAAGAAAAGCTTCTGGAACTGGGGGAAAGCATCTGGTCCATTTGATATTATGACAAATCTCCCTCAAAATGAGAGTATGCTTGCAATATATTACAGTGCTGGAAAGGAGCCTTGTGGCACAGACTGATTCCAGCAGCTGTGTCCACCTGCCTCTTCCATTATCTGCTTCACAAATTGACAGTTTCTCCTGAATGGAAGAGGTCATGAATATGACGTTTTTAACTAGGAATGTGGACATTGTTGAATAATCCAGATCTCAGTCTCATTATAACAGTGGCTGTAGGAATGACTTGTGTCAGGATTTTCAGTTAAAATTACAATTTCAAGTCCGAACAAATTTTAATTGAAGAGCTTATTTGCTCCACCATTAAGGGTCATTTTATTAGATGTTTATTGATTTATTCTGCTATTCTCCCTCCACGGCTCCTGTTATTGGAATGAAACATGACCGTGGGCAGATCTTCTTACAGGATAAACTAAATTTGAATCTCAAGAATAAAGACCAGATAAAGGGTTGAGTGCTACCAACAGATTATCTGGCAGCATTTTAATAACTTGGATACTATAAAAGCTCAAAGTTAGCAGTGTTGTCTCTTTGACAGGTGTGCCATCACATGGACTCACAGCTGTCTGCTAATCTTCACTTTGACCAAGTCCAGTCAGAACTGGACCTCTTGGACCTGTGAAACATCGCCTTAGTTTACTGAGTGACATTCTAGTATTTAAATAACATACTTTCTGTCGGCGATCGACAGACGGACCGGTGCTGCAGTGATGCAGACGCTGCACCGGTCCGTCGTGGTGAAGAGGGAGCTGAGTGTAAAAGCGAAGCTCTCAATTTACCGGTCGATCTACGTCCCTACCCTCACCTATGGCCACGAGCTGTGGGTAGTG
>NW_024582644.1:539397-556602 GCF_018398535.1 Haplochromis burtoni | reverse complement strand
ATTATATCTCTCGGCTGGCCTGGGAACGCCTTGGTGTTCCCCCGGATAAGCTGGAGGAGGTGGCTGGGGAGAGGGAGGTCTGGGCTTCTCTGCTTAGGCTGACGTCCCGCGACCCGGCCCCGGATAAACCGGAAGAAGATGGATGGATACTTACATTCTTATCAAGGATATGTGTCCACGAACTGCATCTGCACAATTTAAAGATACAGCTTGCTAATAAAGCAAGCTAGCATCAATTGTCCAAATATAGTCACTTCTGGCCCTGACAGAAGACATGGTAACGCCATAACACCGAGGGTTCAAAGTATGACCTCTCGGTGGTTACATCTATCTTAGTACATACAGTCTACAGTCGGCCAGCTTTGCTTGTAAAGCTTTAAACACAACAGACACATAACAGGATCTGTAAGGTGAAATGTAGTGTTAGGAAATGTAAATGCAGCCTACAATATTAAACATCGTTGGGCAGCTGTTGCTGTGACTCGATGCTTTATAAATAAAACTGAATTCATGTAAATCATCACATTTTTGCTCTTTCATTGCTAAGTAAAGAAATGCTCATCGTCACTGGATAACATGCTGGAAATCGTGTTTTCTATAAAAACATTAACACACAAGGACTGGCTAAGTTGTCTGATGATGATCAGAGCTGCTCTGCAGGGATTTACAGTTATAAGCTGAAGTGTTCGTCCACTTCTTCATGTTTTGGTTCTATGTGGCGTATTCCACATGCTCTGCATTTTTCAGGTACCTAAAATATACTTGTAAGCCTCTATGTCTGCTTTGTGAGCACAGTTAGCTTTCTCCCCTCTTTCTATGGTTGTCACATGTTCAGGGACATATCTTGTGATATCACATTGTTGGTTAATTAAATGTCTTTTGTCTGAAGCAGACAGAGGCACATCTTTTCAGGGAGGTCTCAGCTTGATTGGCACCGTACACTTCAAGGCCGAGAATTCACTCTTAATAGAAGAGCAGACTAAAATGACAACAGAGTTAGAACAAAGGAAAGTAATGACTGAATGAATGAAAAGCCCAGACCTATCACAAGGTCGGTGTTTGCAGGTGTAATCCAGAACACCTTTTAACAGACTAGAAGAGTCTTATGTCAAGAGATTACCATCATGAGACTGGCATGAAATCTGCATAGTCCAGTAATGATCGTGCATACGGTGTTCAAATGGCTCATTAAAGGGTTCCTTTTAATCACAACAACACTTTGTTCTTCAGTGATATTCTCACCCAGGTGATCACATGGATCCAAAGCAAGTCCCCCAGAATAAAAAACTAAATTGGTCACATGGTCCAATAGTTTTCCAAATTGGCACAAATCTCGTCAGATGTTCCCAGTGGCAACAATAGTTTGTTTCCTTCTAAAACTGCAGAAATTAAAACGTGTTTGAGTTTAGTTTAAATTTAGGAAAGGCCATGTTTTGGTGTTTTACTTAAGCTCATTCCTGAAAAACAAGCCGTCTATAGTTGATCAAACTTTCTCCTGCCTTCACCTGGGGCCATTAATTAGCACTTTAGCTTTTGGAGCTACAGTTGACCATGTTTTGGTGAGAAGTTGGGATGCTAAGTTATCGGCCCCAGCTGAAGTCAAAGTGCCACTTTTTGCTTTGTCCCCAGTTAGTCTCCCTAACCTTGTTCCTGACCAGATCCACACTAAACACGCCCGTTCACTTCATGTGATACACTCAGATACAGTGGGGCAAAAAAGTATTTAGTCAGCCACCGATTGTGCAAGTTCCCCCACCTAAAATGATGACAGAGGTCAGTAATTTGCACCAGAGGTACACTTCAACTGTGAGAGAACAGAATGTGAAAAAAAAATCCATGAATCCACATGGTAGGATTTGTAAAGAATTTATTGGTAAATCAGGGTGGAAAATAAGTATTTGGTCAATAACAAAAATACAACTCAATACTTTGTAACATAACCTTTGTTGGCAATAACAGAGGTCAAACGTTTACTATAGGTCTTTACCAGGTTTGCACACACAGTAGCTGGTATTTTGGCCCATTCCTCCATGCAGATCTTCTCGAGAGCAGTGATGTTTTGGGGCTGTCGCCGAGCAACACGGACTTTCAACTCCCGCCACAGATTTTCTATGGGGTTGAGGTCTGGAGACTGGCTAGGCCACTCCAGGACTTTCAAATGCTTCTTACGGAGCCACTCCTTTGTTGCCCGGGCGGTGTGTTTTGGATCATTGTCATGTTGGAAGACCCAGCCTCGTTTCATCTTCAAAGTTCTCACTGATGGAAGGAGGTTTTGGCTCAAAATCTCACGATACATGGCCCCATTCATTCTGTCCTTAACACGGATCAGTCGTCCTGTCCCCTTGGCAGAAAAACAGCCCCATAGCATGATGTTTCCACCCCCATGCTTCACAGTAGGTATGGTGTTCTTGGGATGCAACTCAGTATTCTTCTTCCTCCAAACACGACGAGTTGAGTTTATACCAAAAAGTTCTACTTTGGTTTCATCTGACCACATGACATTCTCCCAATCCTCTGCTGTATCATCCATGTGCTCTCTGGCAAACTTCAGACGGGCCTGGACATGCACTGGCTTCAGCAGCGGAACACGTCTGGCACTGCGGGATTTGATTCCCTGCCGTTGTAGTGTGTTACTGATGGTGACCTTTGTTACTTTGGTCCCAGCTCTCTGCAGGTCATTCACCAGGTCCCCCCGTGTGGTTCTGGGATCTTTGCTCACCGTTCTCATGATCATTTTGACCCCACGGGATGAGATCTTGCGTGGAGCCCCAGATCGAGGGAGATTATCAGTGGTCTTGTATGTCTTCCATTTTCTGATGATTGCTCCCACAGTTGATTTTTTCACACCAAGCTGCTTGCCTATTGTAGATTCACTCTTCCCAGTCTGGTGCAGGTCTACAATACTTTTCCTGGTGTCCTTCGAAAGCTCTTTGGTCTTGGCCATGGCGGAGTTTGGAGTCTGACTGTTTGAGGCTGTGGACAGGTGTCTTTTATACAGATGATGAGTTCAAACAGGTGCCATTCATACAGGTAACGAGTGGGGGACAGAAAAGCTTCTTACAGAAGACGTTACAGGTCTGTGAGAGCCAGAGATTTTCCTTGTTTGAGGTGACCAAATACTTATTTTCCACCCTAATTTACGAATAAATTCTTTACAAATCCTACCATGTGAATTCATGGATTTTTTTTTTCACATTCTGTCTCTCACAGTTGAAGTGTACCTCTGGTGCAAATTACTGACCTCTGTCATCATTTTAAGTGGGGGAACTTGCACAATCGGTGGCTGACTAAATACTTTTTTGCCCCACTGTATATTGTTATATGTTTAACTCTGTAATAGTTATAAAGACTTTGTGTCCATTTCTAATGAGGAACGTCTGCTGCATATGGACAATATTAAATGTTGTACTGAATAAAGCAGCAAAGAACACCACGCTTCGGTTATTACAAACTGTTTTAACCAGCTATCCATAATTTCATTACTTGGTTGACGAGTACATCAATAATATTGAATAAGTAATACAGTAATGTTTAGTCATTAATCAAGCAAAGCTGTAAAACAACCTGCAAATCTTAGTTTTGGTTCTCAGTTTCGAAACATTGTGTGGGCTCTGTGACAATCCTTTGTAAATGCAGCCTGATTTTTTCATACACAGAAACAAAGAAACGTGTCTTCATGAATGAGTACATAAAAAATGACTCTGACTCTGCTAATAAGCAGTAAGCTAAGCCTCTGATGACAGTCTACACGTGTCCAGAGCCTGATGCCGTGCAAACTATGTTGTGGTCACCAGCATGGACTTACCTAATCAGTTCAGCTCTCACTGTGCAACAAGCCCCTCGTCCCAGACCCACATGCAGTGCTTGAACTCGTGATCACTCACTTCACTGACACTTCAATATTTATCTAAAGGTAACACAATTTCACAAACAAATGAAGTTTTTTTAGAATGTGAGACATGCTGCAAAACAAACAGAGGTCGACTAAGTGCTATTTAAAGGTTGGATGAATATACTGCAGGTCAGTGCAGGATAAACAGGTTTAAAGTGAAGAAGAGTGTCCGTGCTGCTCATGGTCAGAGTTGGGTTAACAAGTGGAGCACAGAGAAAATCTACTGGAGCTCTCAATAGAAACTATTGACTTGTTCTTTTCCCCGTGCTCAGCCATTACTACAAAGTTTAGGGTTCTCAACCTCCTGAATTAGACTTTAACCCCGAGTCGCAAAATCAACCTTTACAATGTAGAAAAGGGAGCCAGTTTTTATTTTCCTTTGTCTCTGATCATGATCTACTTATCTGATGCAAGGTGAGTACAATTAGAATTAAAAGTCTACTAATATTTATTTATTTAGTGAATGTAGCACAAGAGTCAGCTAGCTTTGCACAAAAATAACTGGCAGAAACATCCTCCAGAAAGCTGCTCTTTACTTTCTTACATTTCAGAGCTGGTACTTTTTCACTTGAGTAAAGAAGTTGAATCAGTTCTTCGACTTTTTACCAGAGTCTTGTTTAACACTGTGCAGATAGTACAGAATGTCTGTACTTTTGCCACCTCTGCAGTTCAAGATTACTGGAAATAAAACCCCTTTTCCATTAGTATCCACTTGGATCGATGCTACAGCTCACTACAACTTGTCTCAGTTTGACTGCTTTTCCATTACTATTGAGTATATTGAGTGACAGCAATGCATCTGAGCCTCTGTTGATGTAATTAGTATGCGACACAAAAGCTACAAAAAAGGTGGAAGTGGAGGCAACGACACCTGCTGCTCGCTCTGTGGCTTTTTGTCAGGCACGGCGTTGTTTTTGTAGCCACTTCCCTCGTTGCCGGGTTGTGTTTTTGATTTTCGTGAATGAGACGCTCTCATTTCAATGATCTTCGACTAATTTTAACCTCCCCTTTATTTCTAAAATCCTTGAGAAAGTATAATCTCTATGAACAGCTCCAGTCTGGTGTCCGTCCACAGCAAAGAAACAGCATTATTAAAAATGACCTCTGACCTCCTGATGACAGCTGACACCTGTTTCCTCACTATCGTGGTTCTTCTCGATCTGAGCGTGGCCTTGATGCGATTTCTCGCACTATCCTTCAGAAGAGACTTGCATCCATTACACCCCCCCCAGCCTGTTTCACCACATATCTCTCAGATATCACACAAAGTTCCTTTTCTGTTTCTGCTGGGGTGCCCCAGGGTCCAGGTCTGGGGCCTCTTTCATTCACTGTTTACATGCTTCTACTCAGTCACGTTTCAGAAATACAGTATTAGCTTTCACTGTTACACAGATGACACTCCGCTGTATATTTTTTCACCCTTCCACGCATCTCCCTCTGTGACTGCCTCATGGAGGTCATAGCATGGTTCTCCTCCCACATTTACCCAAAATAATTAGTAATAAAACGGAAGTTCTACTCATCAGCACAGCTTCCACTCCAACCTAATCCCAAAAGTTTTCCATTAACGTTGACAACTCTTCCATCCTTTTCTCCCCTCAGTCATGTCAGTCTCATATTAATCGCAGTCTGCCTACTTCCACTCCGTCTTTTCCTCACTCCTTTTTAACATTGAATCCAATTGTTGTCTAATGCTGTTCATTTATCTTTTTTACTGTTTATCTTTCATGATCTGTACCGTGACCTTGGGTGTCAGAAAGGCGCCCACAAAGACAATGTAGTAGTATTATTATAATTATTATGACTCACCGAGTGACACCACTGATCAGCCAATTGGTGGCATGTGTTCTGACGATGTCACATTTTACTACCTGCTCAGATCGCTTTAAACCCGGGTCGAGTCCTATGACCTACTGGAAAACCCTGGAAACCATGGCGGGTCGATCCGAGTAGGTACTGATGGAAAAGAGGCTTAAAGGTTGGGATCTGCTACTCACTTAGCTGGACACTCCCTCGATCACCTTCCCCGGAGCTCTCTCTCCCAAACTCACGATTCACCTCCTATCAGCCTTTCCCCCTTTGGTATTAACCTCCCTCTACATCTGTTCCCAGTTGCCTCCCTGCCAGAGACCCCCTCTACATCTCCATCCTTCCAGTCCATGTCCCTGTATATAATAAAGCTTTGTTTCAGTCGTTTTGTCCGTCGAGTCGTCTCTTGGGTCCATTCCTGTGTTCTGGTCCCTCGGCCGCTAATGCTACTGGCTTTTTAACAAGACAAGGTTTGACTTTCTGAATGCTGATGCTATCCAGTCCAATAAGACCTCTGTAAACTTTAGACTGATGGGATTTTTTCACGACTTTCTGGATCACAGTCAGCAAAGAAAGTTGCATCAGTTTGTCAATGAAAACATTGAACCTGGATGTGCATTTTGAGTTTGTTAAAGACGAAGCTGTTTCTCTTCCCAGGCAGAATCAGGAGCATGGAGCAGGCACTTATTTTAGTGTGATGACATTTATTCAGGTCTTGGTCTTATCTCACAGGCCATTAGAGTTGCGTGCTGTTACCTTTGAGATATGGAGTTGAAATATTTTGCAAATTGTTGCAAAGCCCAAACAGCAGGATTTTTTATTTATTTTTTTGATACTAAGCATCAAGTTTAACACATTACACCTTTGGCACAACTTTGCACGCATTGCTCCTTACATTAACAATAAAAGCAGGAACACAACTGAAAAGCCTTTACAGAGATTATTGACTGACATGGTGCTTTTATTTGGAGGGTCAGAAGAGCAAGAGATTAAAAAATGTCTTAATTCCAACAGCAAAGAATGTAATCCATCAAAATGCAAGTGGCGTGTGAGTCCCTTTAATTAGCTGCTTTGTGACTGAACAGCACTGTTGTATATGTGGCACTAGAGTGTGTCCATTTTTATTGAACAAAGGGCTTTAATGGCAGTAAATGATAAGAGGAAGTTAAGGCAGAAAGATGTGAGAAGTGAGTAGAGAAATATTAATGGAGGTCCCTCATATATTATTAAACGTCAGATGAAGTGTAGTTTTTATGTGAGTCCAGGCTGGGCTGTTAGGACAAGCCCAACACGTAACTGGGACAATAAAGCAATCCAGCAGACAGACTTGGTGTGAAAGGTGGGAATTCTGATGCCTCGAGTGTGAGCTGAATGAGCAGATTATATGCACTTAATGCTTCATTTTATATCACAGAATGAAAAATGAAAGCCTATCATGACTACATTCTTCATTTCAGGCATTTTTCCCAAACTGCATTCAAAGCATGATTACAGCAGGAAGAAGCCATGAATAAGCAGTGACTAAGTGCAGTGGATAAAGATGCTGGTCGGGCCAAGTCATCTTTTTGGATTTAGTTCAGTTCAGACTGATTCTATTTGACTACATCGTTTTGGTTTCTGTTTTTTTAAATATTGTTTAGCTGTGTGGAGTCTGAATCAGTTCACTGATGCTGCAGAGACACCACAAACATTTGATTTTATTTTCAGCTCATTCAACCAAGGTGAAAATGTGCTGCTGTCATCCTTATACGCTCTTTCCTCTTGTGCTGTGCTTCCCGTGCTCTATTGTTCATTTTGTACCTGAGTGGTTGTTTGATTAGCTGCGTCTTGCTCTCGTTGCTGTTGTAGCTGCAAGGCTGGATCTGATTTGTGTTCACACGCCTCCAAAGGCCATTTTCTTGGTTGGGCTGTTGATAGTGTCGCTTCCACAGAATAAAATTAAGGGGGTTTGTTTGGTTACAATAGAAAGATGAGGAAATGTCTGTCAAAGTCAAGATGATAATATCACTTTAGAAAAAACATTAGTTTTACTTGCAAAATGACATAATCTGGATTTTTTTGTTCCATTTCCATCCAGTCTAGGTACTGACGATGAACACTTGTACAATGTGGCCATTTTTCTTGGTGAACTAGATGAGCAACGTGACTGAAATGAATGCATAAAAGGGACTAAATTGGTTTTGAGGGGAACAATAAAGCAGGACAGAACGTGAAAGACAGCGAAACATGAAATCTCTGGAAATGGTCTCCAATTAACTCGAAGTGCCTGACAATTTTGTTTGGCTATTTCCACTTGCTATTGTTGGACTGCTCATGCTCAGCTTTGATCCTTTAATGACTCTTTGGAGCTCAGCACAGAGCAGAGGGACATCTGAGATGTAAGCAATTTTACTGGAGTTATGCTCACATTATGTGGGCAGAGGAACTTTGTCTGATTCCCTCTCTGATGCTGGATTTGTAACGTTTTTGTGAAATGTTTGTAAAGGCACAGTGGATGCAGCCCGTAAACCTGTGACACTTTTCTGAAGGCAGCGTTCTCTCTTACAGCACTGTTTTACTCCTGCAGATGATAGATGAGCAGGAGCTTCACATGCAAAGAAGTCTCACATTTAGGCTTCAGCACTTCTGCTGATCATGTCCTTGAGTGAAGTGCTCTACTTAACAATCAGTCCAGCAAACCAGAAAACAGTCTGAAGGAAGTTACAGTTTTATTACCAGTGATGAAAATCTCTTCCTGTTTTGAAGAGGGTACTTTATCATTAGGCAGAATAGGCAGCTCCCTCAGGTACCAAGCCATCCATCCATTCATCTCTCTGTGAGTTTTCTACATATTCTCGGTCTGGGTTACCGGGGCAGCAGTGTAATGCCCCCCTCTCTCCCTCAGTATGCTGTTAGTTAGACATTTTCCAGCCGCCAGGAGATATAATCTCTGCAGCATATCATGGGGCTGCCCTAGGGTCTCCTCCCAGGAGGATTTTATTCAGTTTGATTCAGTGCAGTTTTATTTGTATAGTTTTAAGTTAAAACAACAGTCACCTCAAGGCGCTTTGTATGGCAAGGACCTTACAAATTTAGAGAGAAAACCCCCACAATCAGATGAACCCCTTTGAGCAAACACTTTGCATCAGCGGGAAGGAAAAACTCCCTTTAAACAGGAAGAAACCTCCAGCATAACCAGGCTCAGGGAGGGGCGGGGCCATCTGCTGCGACTGGTTCAGGTTGAAGGAGAGGAGAACAGAAGGAGACAAGACACAGTGTGGAAGAGAGAGACAGAGTTCAATAATTACAAATTCTGAAGAGTGAAAACAGGTGAGTGAAGAAGAAATGCTCAGTGCACCACGCCCCCAACAGCCCGAGCCTGTTGCAGCAAAAGTAAGGATGGTTCAGGCTCACCTGATCCAGCCCGAACTGTCAGCTTTATCAAAGTCTAATCTAAAGTAGAGAATGCAAACTGAGCGCTGGCTCCAGAAGACAGAGGCCTGCTAGCTGAAAGCTCTGCCTCCCTTTCCCCTCTGAAACCCTAAGAGCCAAAAGTAAACCAGCCATCTGAGCACAAAGTACTCTGTGGGGACAGTGAGGTACTGTAGGAGCATTACGAGGCGATGATCAAGGAAAATGCTTTCAAATTAAATTCTGGATTTAACAGGGAGCCACTGAAAAGGAGCTACCATGGAAAATGTGGTATTCTAAAAATATTATACTATTACTATTCTAATAATATATTATAATAATATTATAAAATAATATAAATATTAGTGTTCTCTCTGTGGCATTCTGGATCAACTGAAAGTTTTTAGAGCCTGATAATAACAAAACTAGACGTGATACACGTGTGAGCTAGTTTCTCAGCATCCTCTTAGACACTGTCTCATTTTAATTTTACACATATCGCTCAAAGGAAGGAAAGCAGTCCAACCTATTTGTTTACTGTGGAGACTGAAGGGCATAGAAAAATCATCATAGTGTTACTGGAGACCAGAATATTCAATGCAAAGAAAGCGTCTGCTTCTAACAGTTGTAGGGAAAATGCCTGCGTTTTGTCTGATATTACAAGGAGGAAATTATCGAGCATAATCTAAGTAAAATTAGTCACAGCACAGAACCCTGCCTCTGAAACTACTACCACAAAGCAATGCTCCCTGTTCACATTACTGCAGCAGTTCCTTTAAACATCTCTGATGGTGCAGCACTGAATGCTGCAGTGAGGTCTAGCAGGACAAGCACAGAGATAAATCCACTGTCAGAGGCTATGAGAAGATCTTTGTGAGCATCCAGTGCTGTTTCTGTGTTATGATGAACTCTAAATCATGACTGAAACACTCAAATAAACCATTCGCTGGTGAATAAATTCTAAATGTTAAAACATTTTAAAGCTACTCTTGTAAGATTTTCTGTTATAAATAAAAGGAAAGTTAGAAATGCCATGGTGCTGCGTGGCAGGCAGGATGAGGACCCAAACACAGGACTCAAACAAAAGATGACTGGAAACTGGAAACTCAGGAGCTAGGAGCTCAAAACTAACAAACAAGAAAATGAGGCGCTAGGAGTTACGAGGAGCACAGAGACGACACACAGCACTGACCGAGGAAGACCCAGGGCCTAAGTAAGCCGGGGAGTAACAATGAAACAGGAAACAGAAGGGGAAACACAGCTGGCACCAATCACACACAACCAGATGGAAGGGAAGCAAAACTGAAACCATTAACAAAGGACGCGAGACTGTCAAAGTAAAACAGGAAACATAACACAGGCACAGACGTGACAAGGAGACAGATCAAACATGGAGCATGGAGTCATGAAGGCACAGTGACAGAAAATAGGAACTATAAATGGAACTCAAGCAGAAAACAATAAAAAGAACCAAAACCATGAAGAACAACAAATCCAAGAATAAGACTTAAACTAGAATTAAACCATGACGCAGCCTATAATCAGCTAACACTGCCGTGTGATACTGCAAGCATCAATTAATGCTAATCTAATAATATAAGAATGATCTAAGAGACATTCTAATAGGGTGGAGAAAGTTATCTCATATTAACTCTGAAAAATCGATTGAAGCCCAGATCCAAAAATGTGGGAGCTTTGTAGATAATTAGCATATTCAATTCAGTTTTATTTATACGGTGCCAAATTACAATAAAAGTCACCTTAAGGCAATTAATATTGTAAGTTAAAGAGCCTACAATGATACAATCACACAAACGTATCCAACTATAAGATGTAAAGAATAGTCTTTAGCCTAATCTTAAAAGAGTGTCTGTCTCCAGAATCCAAGCTGGGAGCTGCTTCCAAAGAAGAAGCTTCTGCTTCCCATACTACTTTTAAATATCCTGGAACCACAAGTCAGTGAGTAGTCTGAGAGTGAAGTGCTCTATTGGGGTACTATGGTACTATAAGATGGAGCTTGATTATACAAAACCTTGTATGTGAGCAGAAGTTAATTCTGGACTCAAACGGGAGCCAGTGGAATGAGAGCGACGCTCTCTTTCTAATCCCAGTCTGTACCACTGCTGCAGCACTTTGGATCCACTGAATGCTGACGAAGCAGACAATTAGAGGACACCCAGGTCGTCTGTGAGAGTGCCGTTCATTAAACTTAAAACTAACATATTCATGTAACCGGGCAGAAAAAAATTAATATGTTGATCAATTATTACATTATTAACTAACAGGGATTTAGAAGAGAGAGACCTGGTGTTTAAAAGTGCATGTTTCATTGATGTGGTGCGGCTGAACAGTCTATATTATTCTTTGTTATTCTTTTTGTTGCACATGGCTGACCGATGAAAAGCTCACTACACACTATTCAGATGTCCTGTTAACAACAATTGCTCCCATCTGAAACAGACAGCAGATCCACATGAGGTGAGTGCATCAGTCTGATTAAATAGTCATGAAATGGATTGTGCGTATGTACTTTTTTCGTGACAGAAAGTGTGACACTGAAAGAAGTATATTTGAAATGGAACTATGTTTAGTACAGGCATCATGCATGCAGGAAAAATGGGAGCTGCTCTTCTGAAACTAGAGATACAAGAGATCGCTGTAGTGTTTCCCTGCTCCACCTATTCACTCGTTAAACAAGACCAGCACAAAGATACATGTTTGCCTGATTCTAATGAAGGGAACAAAGATAACAGGAGGAAAGAAAACTGCAAAATGTTTTTCCCAAAGCAAACAAACACTACAGTGGATTGTGTGCCAGTCTTTTATTCCAAAGTTGTAATATATCCTTCAACTCACTGTTTGGTTAATATGCTTCACAAAGTGGCTGCTTCAGGCCTGCGTAGCTGGTATCTTCAGCCCCAGACAGCTGCCAATCACAGGGAAGCATCAAGCAGCTAAAGCCTGTAGAGCTGCTTCATTTAAACAGGCTCATTTAAAAACTCCTCTCTACAGTATTAGATATCTATATACACACTCCTGCCTGCAAACAACATTGTTTGACTCTGTGCTAAATATGCTACAGAGTGTCAAAAGTGCACTGCAGCTATTTGGAACTAATTTCCTGGAAGTGCATCAGCTGGACACTGTCTCAGTTTTCACAGCTTCAAATGAGTCGATTCCAGTAACTTCGCATGAATTTACAATCCATACCAATTCAATCGTAGGAAATTATTGGAATGTGAATCCTGGTTACAGTGTTACAGTATGCTTTATTAATGGAAATACAAAAAAAATCCCTCATTTTCAAAGGTGTTCCATATCTAAGGAACGTTCCACTGTGAGTGCAGAGGGAGCTATCCACTGCTGCGGTGCTGAAAGGAAGAACAAGCTTTTCTCATATATTTTTCACACCAACCACATTAACTGCTGTTTATCACACGCTATAATATATGATGTGATTTTTTTTACATAGTTATGTGTTTAACTCATTTTTATTCTAGTAAAACCTTATTTTTTATTTTTACAAAAATGACCTAAATAATCAGATTTTGGTACAAAGAATCTAATTAAACTAATGACACCATTATTTAAATTAAGTTTGCATTTCTGGGGTGAAATTATCCAAAACTAAACATCTTGTGATCTGTTTCAGATTAGAATTCAATTTAAAGGAAACACAGTGTCTCCAGTCAATCCACAGTTTTTAATGAAAGAACAGGATTTATCCAAGTCTGATCTTCAGCTGAAGTTCTCTCTTACACTGACTAATTTTCATAGGTCCAACATTGGGAGAACACTGAACAACAAAGGCGTGCAAACACCTTTGTCCTCACCTGGAGAAGCCTGGAAGCACTGTGAGGATCATGTTCTTTGATTTCTCCAGTGCTTTCAACACCATCCAGCCACGACTTCCAGCTGGAGCTACCAGGAGTGGACCACCACATGTCCCAGTGGATGCTGGACTACCTCACAGGACGCCCACAGTACGTGAGGACACAGGGCTGTCTCTGACACGCTGGTCTGCAGTACGGGGGCCCCACACTGTGCTGGCACCGTTCCTCTTCACCCTCTACACTGCAGACTTCTCCATCAACTCCCCACGCTGCCACCTACAGAAGTTCTCTGACGACTCTGCCAGAGTCGCCTCATCACAGGTGAGGACGACTCAGAGTACAGACAGTGGACTCTGGACTTTGTTGACTGGTGTCAGCAGAACCACCTGCTGATCAACGCCGGGAAAACCAAAGAGTTGGTGGTGGACTTCCGGAGACGCAGACCCACCACACTGACACTGGTGAACATCCAGGGAGTGGACTCCTATAGGTACCTGGGTGTTCACCTGAGTAATAAACTGGACTGGAGCCACAACACTGATGCTCTTTACAAGAAGGGTCAGAGCAGACTCTACCTGCTGAGGCGGCTGAGGTCATTTGGAGTCCAGGGAGCGCTTTTAAAGACCTTCTATGACTCTGTGGTGGCATCTGTCATTTTTTACAGTGAGGTTTGTTGGAGCAGCAGTTTATCAGCAGCTGAGAGGAAGAGGTTGGATAAACTCATCAGGAAAGCCAGCTCTGTTCTGGGATGCACCCTGGACCCAGTGCAGGTGGTGGAGACAGAAGGACTCTGGCCAAAATAACATCTCTGATGGACAGAGTCTCCCAGCCCATGCATGTAGATGTTGCTGCAGAGCTGCTTCAGTGACAGACTGCTGCATCCTCGATGCATGAAGGAGCGTTTCTGCAGGTCCTTCCTCCCTGCAGCTGTCAGACTGTACAATCACAACTGCTCCCAACAAACACAGATGTTTACATCTGCGCTGTAACTGCAATAATTTAATTAACCGATTCGCACTACAACCTGGTTTGCCTCTTATCTGTAGTTATTTTTATTTAATTTAATAACTGTACAGTACTCTGTATATAGTAACCATTGTCCTCAATGTAAATATGTAAGAAAAACTGTGTATGTTTCTGTCTGTCAGGGTTCCTGGGTCGTTGACCCAGTGATTTCAGTTTGTTCATGTTCAGTTTAGTTCGCCACATTAATGTTCTCACTTCCTGTCTTTTCCCCGTGTCAGCTTGTCCCCCGTGTCATTAGTCAGATTATGTTCAGCCCTGTACTCGCCTGTTTCCAATCACTGTCATCATTCAACCTGTGTATTTAGTTCCTCGGTTTCACCAGTTCTTTGTCGTGTCATTGATGTACGTCTGATGGTAATGTGTCTCACCGCCAGTATGTTCAGTTAGTCAGTCAGCCATTCTTCCAGTCTTTCAGCCAGCCAGCCAGCTACTCCATCGTTCCTGCTTTATTCATTCACCCTCCAATAAATCCTCTTCATTTCTGCACCGTGAGTCCAGCGTTTGGGTCATCTCTTCCACGCCTCCACACACACCGCTGACACTGTCCGGTGTCCTGTTTGTTTGTATATGTGTCTTTCTGGCTGCTGTTACACCCAAATTTCCCCTTGTGGGACAATTAAAGGATTATTCTATTCTATTCTATTCTATTCTATTCTATTCCATTCCATTCTATTCTTGTTTGGCTCTATATTGTTGAATCTGGACCAGGAAGGCTCGTCAGCATTGAAAGAGCAATGGATTCTGAATTATAGCAGTGATTTCTTATGGAAACTTATGGAATCAGGACATCCGTCTGTGAAATGAATATTTTGAGAAAGTGGGTCATGCAGCAAGACAACGACTCACAATCCACAAGTTGTTCTACAGAAGAACACAGCTAATGGTTTGGAACAGAGTTCTGACCTTAATCCCACAGAAATGAGGAGGAAAAAGCTGAAGTGAACAATTAACAAGGACGTGCATCAGTAAATGACATGTGCCTATTACAACCCCGACTGATACCTGACCAGTCGGGGTTGTAATAGGCTTAAAAAAACTAGTAAATGAATCCTAGTTGCTAATATTGTTAAAGGCAGCTCACGGGACAATGAGCTGAAATGCTTTAAGTGAATAACCAAAGCATTGATGCTTTAAGTTAGAGAAAACTGTAATGTACTACAGGGGTTTATGTAATACTGTGTAATATACTATAAGTACACTCAGAACTGGCCCTTAATGAAGTTAGGCTCGGCAGCCCTGAATAAATAATATCATCACACACAGACTGGAAGCCAATACAAGCTGCAAGACATAAAAACCCTGTAGATTAATATGACACTAAACTCTGATAAAAACAAGGAAATGAAACTGGAAACAACCTGAAGGAAACCGTAACCAAGAATGCACACGAATCCCTGCTAAGTGCAGACACCAGCATGGTGCTGCGCAGCCTCGGCCAGCCTCTACCTGCTGGTTATCTCTCGGTGCAGCTTCACAGCAGCTGTCCTTCAGGCTGGAGTGGTCCACTGTACTCGTTCATGTCAGAAAAAATATGAATGATGTCTTTAACTGTTTGAATTATTGGAGTAAGTGTGTGGAAATCAGTTTCCTGACAGCCGTGTGGATGAACTGGAGCAGTCTATGAGACTGGTTGAACTCACTCTGAGGGACTGTTCATACTGAAGGCTGTATCTGAAGCAGGTATCTGTGCTGAGGACAACACACTACAATCTGTGGAGCAACAGGTACTCCAGTCTTTGACTCCAGAGGCATTGTTCTTGACAGCAAAGCCATTTCAACCTGTCAAACACAGTGTCACAGCCTTTTATGTTGCAAACACCACAAAAGTCGAAGAAAAGGCCGTGGGTGGCAACGGGAGGTTTGTTTTAGAACGCACTTCTGACTCCATTGTTTAAAAATCACGTCGTTATTTTGTGGAAAATTATAAACAAAAATTAACCAAATAACTTCTTAAAACTTAAAATTAAACGAAATTTAATTTAATTTGCTTTAACAACTTCAAAAGTGGTCAGAAAATCCTAACAGAAACCCTTACCACACCCCTCCAGGGTGCTCTTAATCCCCTGATTATCACTTGTTAACACAATCATCTCCACCTACCCCATCAGCCTTCCTGACACAGACCCTCACTGCAGTGGAGCCAGAGACCACACCCCTGCCACAGAGACCAAAACAGATGTTTTTGGTATAAAAGAGAATCCTTCTGTTTAGTCCAAATAAAATATTGCATTCCAACATAAGACCTTTATTTCATCTGTGGCTTCCCTGACCTTGATTAATGGGAGGGTCCATAAGCTAATAAACCAATCACTTTCCAAAAAACCTTTCCAAAAGTAAAATTAATTACGAATTTACATAACAAAACTAGGTCAGCATATTCTTACAACTTTACAGGAAAAACAAAAGTGAATACAAATTGCGATTTGGACTAAGGAGAGTAGTGATGCTGCGGATGCTGTGGCTCTATACGTCAGACTGTGTTACCAGGGTCAACGTTTTAAATATGCATTGTTTGTTGTATAAGTTCAGTATTCAGAGCACTATCTCTGATACTTTAACAGGAACTGTCTCAAATGTGCGTTATTGTTAATAAAAGGTTGAGTTTTGTTTGTGGAGACTTCAGCATCTCTGAAATCCTTCAGTGCAAACACAAAAAACTGAGTTTATCAGGTTGGACTGAGGTTGGGCTCCTCAGCAAAAGTTCAAAGTTTATTGATAACGGAATAAATGACACTTGAAGGAAGGGATTTCGGTTCACACAGGTTTGGGTCAACACAAACAGATCCTTAATCTCCGAATCAGACCAGCTGTGCAGAAGGAGAAACAGCTAAGTACTAGTCATGGAGGAATCCGGTACATTCTCCACCACCCTACTGGGCGTCTCCCATTTTGACCTCGAGACCTCGTCTCAGGGGCATCTTCACACAGCCTGCACCTGTGGTCGTTTAGAAACTATATATAGATAGACAGATATATAGAGAGAGATATACATGTAATTTGAAAGGGGCTTGCTAGAAGGTACAGGAAGTCTGACGCTGTCAGACCAAGGCTAAATTCAACATGTGCCCAGGGAATAAACTGACAGTGAAAGTGAAGTATGTGTCAGAGCCTGAGGGCAAAGCAGCACAACACGAGTCTGCTAAGTTTCTTCAAGTCTACCCGACGTCTTTCCTTTCATCCTATCAGGCTCTCATTATCACACAGCAAATCCAGCATGTCCAAATTAACACTGTCGGATTTGATTTCAACACTATT
>NW_024582644.1:526073-538134 GCF_018398535.1 Haplochromis burtoni | reverse complement strand
CTCAGAGTTACATTAAAAGAATGTGACTCTGCTTAGAGTAAAATTAACTCTACTTTTGCAAGAAGACTATTAACACCAAAAAATTTAACACTTTTGAATTTGCTGTGCAGAGAGCCATTGTTACACTGCACACACGTGTACAGTGTCTGTGTTTATGAATGAATGGTACACATCATACTGTGGTATTTTCTGTGGTTTCACTGAAATCAGAACAATATGAACAATGCTTAAAATCACATTTGCCACACTAACCTGTGCTGAGCTTAGAGAGGGATATTCAGTTCTGATATATACTGTACAGCACAATATTAGAGGCTGGATCACACAGTCGCCCATAGCAAAGAACGCCGTTTTAACAGGAAGAGACCTCCAGCAGAACCAGGTTAGGGGAGGAAGAGGCCCTTCTTGGGAGTAAGAGTAAAGAGAAGATAGAAAGGAGAGCACAGAGAGAGCACAACAACAAAAAAGATAAAGCACAAACTACAGGAGACAAAAGTTAATGACACGCGGTAGTGGCATATAAACACACGAGGAGTCAAAGGAAGGAGTGAAGAACGAGTTTATCAGGACGTCCCAGCTGCTTACAGCAGCAAACCTGACAGCTGGTTCAGCATTAGCCCCAACAATAAGCTTTATCAAAACGAAACATTTCAGGGCTCAAATACATAAATGGACTTGGGTTAACAGATGGAGCAGACAGATGTGTGGACGAGGTCATCCATTCAATAGTCTTATAAACTCGTTACCGACGTAAAAGGGAAAAACGATACAACGAAAAAGGCAAACAGAAGCACAAGAGCCAAATATTATAAACAAACGATGCCAAAATATCCTGAGAAAATCAGCATCGAAAGCCAGTGAAGCAGCACCACAAGCGAACTCTCCAAGGCTCCCGAGTAACACCGAGTGACCTTCTGAAAGACCTGAGGTCCGGCCTCAAAGGGACAACGACGATTCCATACGCCGAGAGAAGAGCAGGAAGCTGGATATCCTCACTGAGGAAGTACAGGAGCTGAATGGATGGAGATGGAGGTTCGCTTGGCGTGGGTGGAGGGATGGGCAGTTGAGGTTTCTGAAGCTCTGACAGCAGCCATACAGGAGAAGAAGATGCAGCAGAAACTCATGGACGTGGAGTCCAGGTCTAGGAGAAATAACATCCTCATCTTCGGACTGCCTGAAGGCGAAGAGAGAAGTTCTGCAGTACGCTTTGTGTTGGAGCTTTGAATTACCAATAACTGCAGATGTCGATCTAAAGATTCAGCGGGCCACTGCTCCCTTGCCCCTAAACCAAGACCCGAGGCCCTGCCGCGCCCCCATATTGTCAACTTTCAGGAGTTTGCAACTAATGAAGTGGTGGTTAGGGAGGCTTGGAAAAAGGGGAAAATACAGCTTGGAAACTGAACGCTGTTCTTCGACCACGATTATGCAGCAGAGATTATTCCAAAACGCAGAGAATACAGTGGGATAAAGAGAGCCATAAAAGAAAAAGACAGACTCCATACGCTAATATGAGAATCCACTGGAACAACAGAACCTACAGCAGGGCACATGAAGCTGGAACTAAAGACACCTGGCTTCAGTGTGGTGGTACCCGCTCTGAGGGAGGAGGATGACTCGGCCGACTGAAGGAGCTGCTAGACTGGCAGGAAAAGAGCCAGAAGGAAGGATGAGCTACAGCTGCAGGGAGAGCCAAGGAAAAACTCCAGAGTTTCCAAAGGAGCCTCTCAGAATGACTATGGGAGCAGAATGCTGGACACATAGGATGGTGCTTGCTTCATCACTAGCCTCCTCCGGGCCCTGTCTCTACGACAGGCTTTCCCCACGACCCAGCAGGGTCACGTTCTCTGCCCCAGCGCTGGAATTCGTGGTATTATTTGTTCTCCTTCCATGTTAGATGTTCTATTACAGTTCTGGACTCTTTGTTTTTCTAGGGGTGACTGGTACTTTCATGATCATGTCACATAAGGTTCATGTAGTGTCTTGCAATGTTAATGGGCTTGAAAGTCACTGTAGAACTGAAACAGGTCAACCTGTCAAAAAACGAAGATGAGAAGGTGAAAAGCCAGGCTTTATTAACTCTGTCTACAGTCCGTGTAGCAGAGGGAGGGGTCACTACACTAATATCTAACGTCCTTTTTGAAGTGATGAAAGGGGAAGTCGATAAAGATGGTAGATATGTCATTGTTAAAGGCAGAATCAATGCGCTGTGGTCACCCTATTCGATGAGAGAGACCTCAAATGTGTCAGGCTTGTTTTTGATCAGATAATCTCCTTGAGGGAGGATATGTTGGTCTGTGCAGGAGACTGGAATATTTCATTAAACTACATTAGACAGCACAGGCACCACGTCTCTAAAACATGGAAAACTTCATAAAGGAACATTTATTTGAGGTGTGGACGGATTCTATACAGGGGGAAGGAATTTACACATCACTATGCAACTCACAAGGTGACTATTTCCTGATGAACATACAGATAGACCTGTATGGGACCTGGGGCAGCTGACCTATCACATCATAGCACTATTCACCTGGAAGACTTAAAACAAGAGACCCAACGGAGACTGAACATTTTTTGAACAAAACAACAATAGTTCAAGAAATAAAGAGAGAAATTCAAGAGTGTGTTCATTTAAACAAAGATGATGAGGTGGCAGCTGCAATAGTCTGGGATACAGTTAAGGCTGTAATGAGCCGTAGCCTCATTCCAGTTAAAGGAACTAGAAAGGCAACACCAAACAGACCATAGTGAGGGACTATAAGAAACAAATCAGCACAGAAAGCCGTGAAGAACTGGAACAGAAAATGGGATTCACGAAACAAACGTTTTATGAATCAGGATCAAAGGCAATAAAAATTCTTAGAGCACAAAGAATTAAACACTCAATGTATAAAATTAGAGACTCATCTGCTAATAAATTAACACTGGACTCAGAGACGATTCAAACTATCTTTAAAAGTTGCTATGAGATGCTGTCCACTCCAACTCATTCATATGTGACAATAATCCAAAGCTATTTGCTGAAATTAGACCTTCCAACAGTAGACACAAACCTGAGCCAAGCTTTAACATCTGCAACAAGCAAGAATGAACTGGACAACGCTGCTAGCAAACTGAAGACAAACAGAAGCCCCGGGAGTGACGGCCTCCCAGACGAGCGGCATAAAGTCTATGAACAGGAAATCTGGTCTTTACTGTTCCCTCGTGGAGTGAAGATGTCCTCTCTGTGATTCCGGAAGATTACTGTGAGTCACATCGACCGGCTTCAGCTCTCAGCCTCGATAATAAACTCAAGTTAAAGCAAAACAACAATGTTGGAGAGAATGTGGTCACATTAAGGCCAATCAACCTACACGTCTGTGGGTCATGTGATAAACTACAACCATGCTGGTCAGATGTTGCCGAGCTGATAGACGGACTTTGTCAGTGTGAACTTCCCAGGGATCCACAGGTCTTACACCTTGGTCTGATCCCAGAAGGTACGATTAAAAAAGAGAACATCTACATGTTTAAAATAATGACTGTGGCTGTAAAGAGTTATCACAGGAACTGGCTGAAAAGGAGTCGCTGAAAGTGAAATAATGGAGGAGATAAACTGAAGGTTCTATGATCAAACTGGATGCCTTCGAACGGAACTGGTGGAAATGGACACTATATAAAGACCTCGACTTAAATGTTTGAGAACTATGTGTGTTTTATGTCTCGGTCCCATTCCTGTTCATCTTTTATGCTGTCAAAGAGACAAAATAACGAATGGAAAGAATACATAAATAAATAAAGCAGAGAGGATGCCGTTCTCCACAACCCAAATTGGAAGCTGATTCCACAGGAGAGTAGCCTGATAGCTGAAAGCTCTGATTCCCATCCTACGCTTTGTTTTATGCATGTTTCATCACAGCCTATTTAAGAAAAAGGCACTGAAATTTAGCCAAGGTTCATACGTTGTTTTATATGACATTCATCACCAAATAAATAAAGTGAAAAACACAAGAGCTCGGCGGTACGAGGAGAAGAAAACAGAGAGAATTCTCCTAAACCAGCCTTTCAGCCTCTGACCAGCAAATCAAAGCCAAAGACAGTGCGCGCACTGAGCACGGAGCCCAAACTCCAGCTCTGGGTTAGCACAGAACAGCCAATATAGAGTGGCAGATTAACTGGGCAGCACGAACAATCAGGGACATTATTCCAAAAAGGCTGAGTGACCACAAATTGGCCATTGAGACAAGTTGTCACAGAAAAACCTGGCAACTTTGAGAAAGCAGACTGAGTCAGTGCTGCCAGCAGCACGATGCAAACTGCAGCCTGCATGAAGAATCAAGGTCTTTAACAAAGTAAAAGTCAGACCGCCACAGTATGACACACTCTCAGAGAGGGGGGAGAAGCAACCATAGCAACAAATGAACTTTTAATGAGCGTGGCCTCCAAATCTCTACCATCACATGTAAGTGTTACGCTTTACCTCACAGAGGTTAATCCTGTGCACGTGACCTGATCTGCTGTTATCATCACAGTTTATAAAGGTGTAATAGTGCTGTTAGTAGTAGCAACTATACCGTATGCTGTTTTACATGTCCAGAGGCTACATCTGTACTCCACAACAGAGTAGACTACAGAATAGAATTTATTGTCAGTGTACACGTATGAATGCTGCACGCCAACCGTGCAGGACTTTAAAAAACACCATTAGTAAAGACATCGGGAATAAATATAGCAGAATATAATAGAAAATTATTCTCCTGACTGGAATATCGTAACTTTTTAATGAAATATAATGTCATTAAAAATGCACTACATATATCACGGCACCACAATTCTAATAGCTAGCTTCACAATGAGAGTTCAGTCATTGTGTATTCCACACAGCTTCCTGCATTCGACTGCACATACATGCTGGGTGCATGAATGCATTCACACAGTCTATTAACAGTGTTCTATGTAGTTTAATGTGCCTGCTCGTCTTCCACTCCCAGCATGAACAAAAAGCAAACCTGCTCAGGAACACAGTCAGTTAATAACAAATAAGTTGCTCGCAGCAAAAACACGACTCCAAAGAACAGAATGACAAACAAACCTCACTGACATCACTGACGAAGAAGGCAGCCATGTTTCCCAGGATCGCTGCTACGCTGGGTATCAGTTTAGCTTGTAGGCTAACATTAACTAATACTTGACAGGTGAAAACCTCAGATTTCCAAACATAAATATAACTACATGTGTTTCTGCATTATCATTATTATCACCACAGAGGTTTTCCACATCATATCATGTGCACATGGATCAAGAGCTCTCCACCATGTTGGATGTGACATAATCACCAGCTGCTACAGGAACGTATTTCCTGACTTGATTGTTCTGCTGTCTGGAGGTTGCTGGCTGATTGTCACAGCTGCCTGTAGCTGAGCAGGTAGAACTAAAAGTGCAAAAGTCCATAATGTGATCTTCTATGAGCTTTGCTTTTACTGCACTGGCAGCGTGTTTGAGATGCTATGCTGAATCGAACGCCCTCCTGTGTTTTTACATGCTGGATCAAAATCTGTTAGTGACAGTGTCACTGACATGTAGACACAAACTGGTTCATCTCTGGAGTTGAGGGATCTTTTTAAGATGGACTCATAGGTCAGTATGACAAAAACACTCCTTTAAGAAATGGCTGTGTACAAAGACTGGACTAAAACGAATGAAACAACAGCAAGCGACCAAAGATCAACTGTGAAAGAGCTACAGTGCTAAAAAAAATAAATACATAAACCATATTCTTCCTAATAAGTTATGTGAACGTTTGTCTAGCGCTTTAAAGATGGACGACAGGAGAATCTGTAACAAAACGGTCTAAATAATATCCTGGTATGGACTCAGTCAAATCAAATTCAACTTGACAAAACAAATATGATCTTAAGTCAAATAAAATAAATGAGGTATTAAGTAAAACCAAATATTTTGTTGCGATGAAACAAAGTAACATGTATGCTCCTGTGACAGTGACTGTTCATATTTCCCACACAGCCGTGTCCAAACGTTTTTCATCGGTGCTGAAGTGCGCTGGACTTGAGGCTTGAACCCCGTGTTTTCTGGAAACGTCCACAGCAGCTTCTGCTGTGCGGTGGAATGAAGTCATCAGCAGCCTGCAAAGTGTGTTATTTTATGATGTCTGAACACACGGAGCGAAATACAGCAGCGATTGCGGCTTTTCTCTGCGGATCTTTGCTATTGTTCTGTGTTTTATAGCAGTGCTCGGGCATCGCAGTGCTCCGCTCTGCCAATAAAATGTGAACCCGACAAAGAGAGAGAGAGAGGCAGAGAGGGGAGCGGGGTGGGCTGTACCTCGCAGTGAGGGAGTGCCATCGTGGGAGCGGTTTGCTCCTTCACATCAGACCTCTGCTATCCCTCCAAGCCGGAGGACCGAGGAGGAGCCGCCGTCCTGCGTTGCTCTCTGCGGACTCACGGATAATAGCGCACTACAGCTGAGAAAATGGTTTTGCTGCTGCCGATGGTTACCCTTTACACGCTGAGCGTCTTTAGCGGAGCATCCGCCGCCACTCACTGTAAGTGTTTCACCTCAGTGCGCTCACCTGTCTGCGCCTCTGCTCTGCGGGCGGACAGCTGGCGGCGCGCCTGAATCAGGGGCTGCTCCGACCGGCGGAGTTTTACGCGCGCCTCGTAGCTGAGCCTTCCTGTTGTTGCCGGAGCGGCGTCGTGATTATTGTGCGGCACCGCTGTGCTCGTGTCGGCTCTCCTCACTTCACTTTTTGCTTTCGAGCACATAAACAAGTTGTTGATGTCTGCTGGCTGAGGTTTGCTTTGAACGGACCGCACGATGAAGGTCATGCGAACAGGTTCGTTTCCTTTGGTTCGAGGCAGATGCGCTGCGGAGTGGCCGAGCTCGTCCTTAGTTGGCGCTTTCATGTGGGATTTTTACGAGTCTCAGTCTCGGGTCGTGTTTTGCTGATGTGTGTTGGGGAACCAGAAGTGCTGACTGGCCACAGATGTGCTGCTCAGACGGCTGCTGGTATTGGTCGACTCCTACGTACAAGCCCCCTCTTACACCCCGCAAAAGCTTTCACTCCAGAAAGAGACTTTTACGCCGTGATTTGACGCCGTTTGTTTTTACCTGCATTACTGCGTCCAGTGATAGTTCTAAAAATCTCGATTGGCTGTCGACCACCTATCCGAGTTTTGTAAAAGCAAAATTAATTGTTTTGATCGCAGGATAAAGGACTTCTGCTGTCCTTCGTTTCTACAGTAAACTGACCGTCGTTGTTCTCATGGTTGGATAAAAACAAGCATTTTTTTAAAGGCCTTGAGCATTCACTCTCAGAGTTTGTGATCCAGCATCTCAGTGGACGGTGGAATCCTCTCAATGACAAAGTGCAAACCAGGAGGTTGAAATATTATCAAGTCCCATAATGTGCAGTTCAACAGCATCACAATGTGTGTCCTTCAAGATGATCGTTGTGATGTCTCACACCAAGTTCAACAGAAACAGATACAAATCTGTGTTACATGGTAAACGTACAGTAGCTGTGTAACTGGCTTTCATCGGAGGCTTTACAGTAAATGTAAGATGGTCACTTTTATTTCTTGAAATAAAAATAAGAGTTCATTTTTTATATTTTCATGTGGCAACAATCCAACCTGGCAACATAAGAGGACATATGACTGACCAGCAGTGAACCCCGATGGTTAAGGGCCCTGGTGCAGGTTTACTCCTGCATGCCTGTGTCTCATTTATCTACTCACCTGCTTTGGCTCGTGGCCTTTGCATTGGTCGTTCTGTACAGAAGCTGTTGCACACACCAACGTTTGTTGTAACAGTGAAGTAGCTGGAGCTGTTCTGGTCAGTGAGCACAGTCTGAAGTTATCCAAACTGAAGGTTTGAACTAGTGGAGTTCAAATTCAGCAGAATCCAGACAAAGACTTTGTCTTAAACCACAAACCAGAAATATTCTTTTGAATGTTGCCGACCAAAACAAACCAAAGCACGGCTGCTCGTATAAATCTGTTTATTTAAAACAAACATGCTTCCACGTCCTACACATGAAATGCGATGGCCTGTGGGTGCCCTTAGTGAGCTCAGCTCTGACAGATATGGAACAACATCTATTGTCCAACTGGAAACAGAGGAAACCATCAGGGACCTGCTGAGCATGAACCTTTAGTAATGAGCCTGCTCGGTCCGTGCAGGTATTCCACAGCTCCCACTGATGCCGACCAAAATTATAACTCAGGGCACTAAGATGGCGTCAGCCTCTCTATCTGACATCCAGTTGGTTCTTGTTCTCTCTTATTTCATGCCTATAGTAATTCATTCTGGCACTAAACATTTCTTTAAGCTATTTGTTTAGAGGCAGATACACCTGTTTACCTGCTGCTGCCATTTACCTGTTTGTTACAAATATGAAAACAAGGCAAATGTTGTGACTCTGCACTGTTCACCTGCTGCTGTTCACTTATTATCCTCACACTTTCTGACTAATTACAGTAAGCTGAGTCATCCACTGGTCTGTTTCTTTGGGTCTTTGTCCTAACAACAACCGCAGCACACAGTATGTGATGCTGTGGGTGGGCGGTGCTTGTTAAGCCTCACAGCAGCACTGTGTCTCATAACTTTCCAGCTTTGCATTTTTTGCAGTTTGGGAAACAAAACGTTCACAAATGTCACAAAAACTGTTTTAAATGTTTAATTCTGCAAGTGAATTTAGTATGCTAGTTTGAACGGCAGGTGGGCGGAGCTTCTGTGGTTCCAGTCAGAGCTGCGACCACATTATTATTATTATTATTGAGCTTTAGCCTCACATGCTAACCTCTTGGCTGTTTGAACATGCACACGTTCTATCAGGCAGAATGCAGAGATGAACCCTTTCAATTCAAATGTCAGTTTCTTACACAATAACTTAGATTTGGATCTGTATAATGTGCTTCTGTGTTCCTGATTATTAGAACAAATCCATCAGCTGTTTTTAGCTGCAGCCTAACAAAGCGTGGCGTGTCTAACAGAGTCAGTGTAGCTTTTGTTTAAACTGATATGTTGATGGTGTGTGTAAAAAGGAGCTTCCTAACCTTTCTCGTCCTTTCTTGTCATGTTGAAAGTGTAAAAAGTGATTTTCAGCAGTGAAAGAACTCAGCACGGGCACGCCGTCGTTTCATGTGCTCGTCTGTCTTTGAGGTTTGTGTCAGGATTTAAGCAGTTTGTGTTAAGGTGGGAACCTGAGCTCAGGCGACAGCTGCATTAGTCACCTGTGACAGTGATGCGTTTTCAAACGTGACCTGCGATCAGGTTTGACACATGTGGCCTGATGAAACGGCGAGCTCCTCCTGGAGGTCAAAGAGCCGCTCTCATATTTACCGCTGGGAAACGAGGAAGCGAACAAAGATGCATCATCGCTGGTTTATCAGGTGACAGAGTTAATGGCAGCCATTTCCTTCTGAGAGGCCCTTGTGTGCGTCCTTTGGCTCCACAAAGACACGGCGACATGCCCGCGTTGGGTTTCATGTTATTGGCTCATTGGTCCAACAATGCTGGCTACAGGCAACAGGACCCATTCACAAATATATGGAAATAACACTTACTTTATTATTATAGTAAAAATCGAGTTTTATTGACTGTAGTGGAAATATGTGCTGACAATAAGAAACCACAGCGTGTTCTCCAGTAGCACTATCAGTGCTATCAGTGTATCATGTAGGGCTCGAGTGCTCTCTTTTAAATGTACCGAGCTCACTGCACAATTCCCCAGCTGGCTTTGTGGGTTTTAATGACCAAGGCTGGTGTGGACCACTCAAAGCACATTTATGCATCAGCTGAGAGAAAGCAGGCTGTATCTGTGTGCGGCTCTTTATATGTTCTACTAGTGACCTGGACATTTGGCTGACCATGCAGATGAACACGGTCCTGCTATTGCACAAGGTTCATTTGTACGACAACTTCAAAACCAGTGTTTGGTTCATGCCTTGGTTGTTTTTGCTACCAAGCAGAGAAAATAAAGAAATGTTCCTGTGATCATGAACAACATATAAACACCAGCATTCTTCTGCATTTCCTGTAAGCAAACTTTCACCAGACTAGGACGCACACATGGGCGTCATGGAAAGACTGAACCATAATATCATGTTGAAAATGTTTGCAATTTATATGTATAGGAGCTGAAGTTCACTAACTACTTTCCAAGCTGCTACAGCTCAATAAAAATGAACAGGGAGCACACAGCAGTTGAGCGTTGCTTGGTGTTCGTGTTACAGCTGCTGTGGTGCAGAACTCTGTGGTCAGGTGGGGCTGCTGGCTGTTGACGGTCCTGAACTTTAGGCTTAATGCTTAGGAAACCACAACCTTTCAACTCCTTTAAAAAATGCAAAAAAATTGGTGTTAAGAGGTGTCAAAGCAAGAGGTGGTTATATAAGCCTAACTATACAGACATGTGGGCCAATCAGAAGCCTGGTGATGTCAGTGTGTGTGTGTGTGTGTGTTGTTGAGTGCTGGTGGCCTAATGATATTTAAAATGACAGTATTGTTGTCAGTTGTGTGTTCGATGTTTACAGGCAGTCATCACAGTCTTGGTTAGCTGTAATCTGGGTTATTTACATGCATTTATTGAATGAATAAAAAATGATGGCAGCAGCTGCACGTGTGCCTGCTGAGAGGGCGAAGACACACTCTAAGGTCGTCTTCATCTGTTAATAATCCTTCCACAGGTTCACGTCCACACATTTTTAGATAGAGCTGCTGCTGAATTTATAGTTCTTACTCACCGGGTATCCTGATACTATACTGGGAAAAAACCCACTATGGGATGGGAAAAACACAGGCCACAAAACTACAAATACAACATTTCCTTTATAATTTCACGAGATCGTTTCATCACAGGGCAAGATCACAATTTCTGAAAAAATAAAGATGCTCTGACCAGTTTGTAAATGTAGTGAAAAAGTTGGAGAGTGCAGCGTGATGATCAGTGTTATGAGTGAGACGGGTGGTAAAAGCAAAAATACCTAAAAAATGGACACAAAGAACAGAAGTGAAATGTCCGGGTGCACCTATGCTAGTGTTTTTGTTCGCTGCTCATTTATTATTTTGTGATCAAAAACAAACATAACATTTCCCAGATGATATCTCAGTACTGCTTGTTTTGTCCTATCAGCTCTCGAGACAGAGAACGTAAGAGAGGCAGAGCCGCTCGTACTACAAGTTAATTAATTATCCAAAGAGCTGAGGATTAACTTTCTCTCATCTTTGTGTTTCAGGGCTGTCTGATATTTGTAACTTCAGCATGTTACATGCTTACCAGCACACTTTGCATTGCTAAGTACATGTTATTTTCCAAAAGCACACTTTGGCCGAGCTATTCTTGTAGCGCTGTGGCATAATTCATAATCATTATCTGGTGCAACTTCTTTAATAAGGCCACCCAAGGGCTGGTCACAGGCCAGCGTGAGGCATGATTTGAAGGGATGGAAGGAATTTGCTTTTGGCAGGAAAAAGGCTTTCATTACCCGCTGTTATGACACTCTTCAGTGTGAGTCTGTGGGAGGAATATTGCTATGCTTTAAGTGATCCCCTCGCAACGAGCAGAGACCGCTTCGCCAGGCATCCAGTTTTTATAAGATTGAATCAGCAGCGTGGCAAAGCAGCGGACACACATATTTACTTAAGATTTCATGCTTGAAGTTAGCTCGGCGAGCAGATACTTCAAAACTAATTATCTCGCATCTGAAGCACCTGAAACGCGTCGCAGCAGAGATGGCACGCAGCTTCACAGGAGCAGCGATGGGTGTGCGCAACGGAGCCGATGCAGCTGCACATTCGCTTGCTAATGAATGTGAAGCAGGCACTCGGGGAACACCTACAGCTGTACGCATTCAAGGCCTGATGAATTTATCAAAAGGTAAATGAGGCAGAGCGCTGTGGCGTGACAGCGCCGCCACTTTTCCTCATGTTTAAACATATACTACGGTTCTTCTGCAAGACAAAATAAACTGGGAGGAAGGTGCGCTCTCATCATCAGGGGCCCACTGACTGGATGCTGGGATTGTTGTACGAGTATATACAGTGGGGCAAAAAAGTATTTAG
>NW_024582644.1:479569-524620 GCF_018398535.1 Haplochromis burtoni | reverse complement strand
GGTGCAAATTACTGACCTCTGTCATCATTTTAGGTGGGGGAACTTGCACAATCGGTGGCTGACTAAATACTTTTTTGCCCCACTGTATGATCACAAGGATTAGTGCCGTCGCGGGCTCACTTCACAGTGCTTGGGCTCGCTGAGACTCAAAGTTTCTTTGTGAACGCTTCTCAGGACGATTTTGTACTTTTGGTACTTAATAGGGAAAGTCTTATTGTAATCGAAACACCCAAACACCAGCCAGAGATAGCGAATATCCACAGGACGCTTCTTCTGCACAAATCTCTACAACAGTCACATGTGTCAAATGATGACGATGAACATCAGCAATAAACTGTAAAATGAAACACTGCTGCAAATAAGACAAAGACTGTCTGTGAAGGTTCTCAGTCATCCCGGTCCTCGTAGTCTAAGGAGCTCGGACAGGAAAGCCTCGGCTGATTGTGACCTACACCTGTTTTTACACCCTGGCTGTGTGATGAGGCAGAGGATCAATAGCAGGTCCAGGACCCTCTTGGGGACACTCCCATAGGGCTTAAATCTGGGACTCTCCACCAGTTGTTCTTAGAACTAAAGAAGCTTCTTGGATGAAACGTCTTCAAGAAACTCAAAGAAGTCCCGACACTTTCCTTCCTGAGCTCCTTTGAAGACAAAAAGGCTGCAGAGAATCCTTTGGACAGAGCAGAGACACTGAAGTCGGTTATTTTATTGACTTCACTAAAATAATGTTGCTGTTTATTTCTAAGCTGTGTCCAAATCACAACAGCTGCTTTATAAGGTGAAGACTGTACAGTAACAGAGACAAACTAGCATCATACAAGGTGTCCAAAAATAGATGGTACAAAAAATAAGTCTGTCTGTGAGTCGATGAATTTATCAATAAGATATTTACAAAGGTGAAACCCGTGTCACAGCGCTCCCCATCTGTTGGCCTTCAGAGAAAGTTCTTTTGCACCGAGTGGAAATGAAACTAGTGGCAGCAAATCAGGTGAATACCATGATTTTAATGGTTTTCTTTGTCTTCATTTGGTTTATTGCGTTTCTGATTCAGCAGCAACTGGTCTGTTATTTCACTGATCCTTGGTTTGGGCCGTACTCAGCACCTGCATCAGGACTGGTTCATTATTAGCAAGCGCAGCAGATAGTTGTTGTTGTTTACTTCACATAACAAAGGAGTTTATCAACTAGTGAGCTATACTACAGGATAGTTCATACATACTGAAGCCATCGTGTGTCCTCTCACTAACAATATCGATAACTCCCACAGATACCAGCAGGCCAGACTTCAGTCTCTCTGTAAGATCTCTGACACGTCAGAATTAGTCAAAGGCGTGAAATAAAGAGACTTTTTTATCTCGTCTTTGTCACTGAGAAAGAATTTATGAGGAAATGATAGACCATACAGGGAACTTCACACAGGGATGTTTCTTATACATGCATGAAAAGAGGTTGGTGAGCAAAGTTGTTCAATAAAAACTGTTCATTTATAACTAATTTATAACAGCTACATTCATTGATTGTTTTCACTCAGTAAGGCTCGATGTCACATCATAGAAATATCTGTGACAGTAAACGAGCATCAGATCTTATTATTTATCTTTATATGTCCTGTCAGAGTTGATTCCTCTCACCACAGAATAGACGCTCTCGCTGTGCAGATCGAGAGTAAAGCGCTTTCTGATTGCAGTAAGTATGAAGGAAACACATGATATCAGACTATTTAGAGAAATAATTCTGCCACGTCTCGAGTGGCGATTACGGCGCCAGGAGACATCTTCCCATTTCCAGCCACGCTGGTCACAGAGCGATGCTGCACCAGTCCCCGATCTATAGACTGCAATGAATACGCTGTAAGTTTCCATGTTACTGGCAGAGGGTTTGAAAGGATTATCAACACCCACCCTGCCAATAAAATGGATGCACAAATCATTGGGGACGGTTACAATCATGAAATATGAGAAGAAGAAAGCTTACTTTGAACATTCAGACTCCAAAAAAAGTCATGAATTTAAAGGTAAACAGACGCTGCAGAAACTCTTTCTGTTCCAGCTTAGTGTTTTACGGAGCTTTGTTATTGTGTTAAGCTACTGCATGCTATGTTATTGAATATTGATCGTGATGTATGAAAGAAGCCAAGGAAAGAAAACCTGATTCATCTGGACTCAAACTTGCAGTTGCATCTTTGATTCTTTTATGAGCTGCGTTTGCTTTGCCCACCAGATTTTCACTACTTTGCAATAAATGTTGCATCCTTCCCTCTGATCCACAGAAGAAGGCCAGTGCCTTTAAGCACGACGTGGGTCCATACAGCCTCAGCTCTGACTGCTTAGTGCAAAGTCTGGGTCAATGTAGCTACTTAACTAGAGCTAGTAAATGAAACTACTTAATCCAGCTCTTTAGAATATATTATTAGGCTACAACCGCCTGCTGCCCAGACTGATTAAGACTGGCTATGGCTATAATTGTGTGTAGAGGGCTGATTATTACTGTGACTGTTTGTTTATAGTGGCTTATAATATGTGCAGTTAATTGACGTGGCTTTGTTGAGTGTTAATTAAAGCTTCAGCAGTGCTGAACTCTGCAGTGCAATGGTAACAGAGTATTTAAAGTTTAAGTCCTGGGTGGCTAAACAATGACTCCTCTGCTGATTCCTGATAGAAACACTAAAGTGTGGCTGAGGCACACATATCCTTAGCCTCATATCAAGTATTTGAATACAAGCCAGTGCAGCTGCAGTCACCACAGCCACAGTGCTACAGTGTTGCAGTTTGTCTGTTGAATGCAGTAACAGTAACACTACGATAAATGTGCTGTGTAGTATCGGCTTTTGTAAACTCCGTAGCATAACAAACACACCATGTACATTTTTGAGCTATGCACTGTGTATTTAGGATGGATGTGGTCACCACACGGCCTCTGGTGGGTAACGTCTCCCTGTGACGTCACCATCTGGGTATTTTATGAGTGAGGGAAACTACATCGCCCTGCTTCATCTCCTTTGGTACTGTAATCGAGGAAAACTGTGTATAGCGTTCAGTAAGACTCAAAACTCATGATTGAAACTGTAAACTCATCACAAATTAGTTTAGTGAGGTGATCGATAAAGGGAGCTGATCTCCTGTGTTCAACCTGACTCGCTTTATAAACCAGAGGAGTGGCCTACCGCAGCTCCACGCCACGTTTACGCCTTACAGAGGACAGAAGGGTACGTCCATCTTTTACATAATGTTTGTGGATTATCTCAGAACATACTAATGTCGTGGCGTTTGTATTCGTCCAGGTGGGTGGGTTAGATGGATTACATTATTTTTAATGTAAGTAAAGTTGATTTATTGAGCGCTTTTCATAGACAGGCAGTCACAAAGATTCAAATCAACAGAACCAAAATAGGCAACACAAAAGGTTTAATGTTAATAAAACTTGAAATAAAAAATACTCATACATGTGGAGCACTGGAGGAACGCTCTGCAAAGCTTCTATGCAATAAACAGAAAACGTGATGTTTTGGAAATAACATCATAACTGCTGTCTTTTAACTTTCTGCTGACAGGTGCCATCAGAGCTGTTCATACCAACGTTTTATTTACTGCATCCTTTGTTATTACCAATGTTTTTGGCCTTTGTTCTCTTTTTGTCAACGAGACATTATCCCATTATCAGCTTGTCTATAGCAGATGCTCCCAGAAATCCAATAATCCAACAGAAAAGTATCATGTTTCCTCTTTCACTACATTCCTGAATGGGTGCTGAATAATTAATGTTTGCATGCATATAATCACTCAAACTGTCGATAACTCATGCCGCAGGCTGCCTTTAAATGCTCGGAGCTCCCTCCAGATTATATCCAGTGTGCGCAGACGTGAATCGCTACAGTAAAACAGTCCATGGTCCTCGATCATTTGCATCGATATGAGCGTCCCTGTATTCAGCCGGAGCGTGGATCTAATTGTTAGCCAATCTCTGGTGTACACTGGCTGTTGCTGAGCATAGGTCACTGAGCCCCAAAGCCTGTTAGCCTATGCATGCTATCATATGAAGCTTTATCAATGCCACAGAGAGGTCTGAGGCCACTCTGTCACCAGATGCTATCACTGTGTCTTTTCATATTATTGACTCTGAGGTTTCTCTTGGCTTCTGCAGCCTCCTTCTCTGGACCACCTTTGCGTTGATTTACAACTCGTTTAAATGTCTTATACATGTGGCATTTTCTTGCCCCATAACACATGATAACATGTACAGTCCAGCCACTTGGGTATACCTGTTTAACTATTAGTTAATGCAAGTATCTGTAAGTTTTTTCCATCTCTCTTCTAGATTTATTTGAGTTTTTCAGGCTTCACTGGTGTTAGAATCTCACTTACACTTCATATGAGAGTTGTAGTCAGCAGCTACAAATCAAACCCAAACCTGTTGTCCAGGAGGGGCAGGCCTTACCTGGCCATGAAGCTGCTTGCCTGTCAATTGTCCTGTTTCTTGTGAGCCTGGGAAAACTCAGCGACTATATATAAAGATGTTTGTAAAACACAAGGGATAAAGTCAAAGGCAGTTTTATTAAAGTACAAAATAACACACAGACAAGGAAAACCAAAGCAAAGATAGGACACAGCAAAGAGGAAGCAAAGACTGAGGCCATATATACAAACACAGCGTGATGGCTAATGAGGAAGTAAAGCTAGGCCGAGATACCAGGAGGGACAGGCACCAAAATAAAACAGGAAATGACCGACGCGGAGAATCGGCCTACTACATAAAAGCAAACATGAAAATGAGAAGGAATAGAGTGAGAATACACGAGGTGACACACAGCCTCCCATTAACTAACAACAGCCAGGTCTGCTCGTTCAGCTAGCTGTGGAACGACTTAGACGAGGAACCTGCCTCACACGTACAACTCCTGTAAACATATTCAGTGTTTACTCAGACCACAGATTGTTCTGTAAGGAGATGAGGCAACGAGGAATTCCCCCGTTGTTGACGTCAGCCAGATCAACGAGTATCGAAACAGCAGGAAACCGAGGTTTTTTTAGCAGTCTGAATAATTCGCTAACATCATAACTGGAAACGTATGGACATATTTATCATGAGTGTCTAGCGTTATGACAGGATATAATTCACAGAAAAAAGAGGAAAAACACAGTAGATCAGTTTTAAATTGCCATGTCACAGCTTTAATTGAAATAGGTTTGGCAGCACATGACTCACAGCAGCACTAAACCCTGTGAAGCCATCACAGGGAAGAAACAACGCTGTCGTCATTGTGTTTGTGTGTCTGTCCAGTTACTTCTGAATCCTTAAACTTTCAGTTTAAACGCTATTTCACTTTCTACATGAATGTAAAGCTGATTTACTAAAGCTAAAAATATTTATCTTAACATGCTTTCCTTTGTTCTTAAAGCTTATCAGCCACCCATCCTCCTCTGCTTATCCTTATCAGGGTCATGGGAGCCTATCCCAGCTACCATAAGGAAAGAGGCGGGGAACATCCTGCACAGGCCTGATGCAGGCCTAACGCAGAGAGACCGACAGCCATTCCCACTCACATCCACACCTGTGGCCAATTTAGAATCACCAGTTAAGCTAACCCCAGTAAGTGCTTGTCCTGGGAGCAAAGGCAGCTTTGACAGAACCACAGTCGGTCTGGTCTGTGTGTCTAAGCTCGGAGTAGGAAGTTCTTGTTGTGGGAAAAGGCGAGTGGCCTACATGTGGATGCTACGGTGGAAGTGGAGTTTTCATTGAGAGTGTAAATACACCGTCATGAGTGGAAGGCTGTGTTGGATGTGCATTGCATCGAGAGGAGTATGTAATGTGATTATAACAGCGGGCTGGGATTTGGCTGCATATTTTAAAGTAATTGCTGAATTTACTCCAGCAGTGTCAGGAGTGGAGACTCGTCAATAATCCATTTGTGGCGTGCAAACTTTGTTCTTTCTTCTTGAAAGAATAAATCAAAATAATCACTCCGAGAACAAGAGTAGAAGACAACTTTGATAAATAGCTTAACTCACTTTATACAGTTTCTTTCAGAGCGATGCAGATGAAAACAGTGTGTCTGAGGAAGCCTTTTAATAAAACATAGGCTGTGGTAACTTGTCCAATGTGTTTAGACACTGATCTGTTTCGCCACATTGTTGCATTTCAAGCTTTGTGTAATGTTACTTTGTGCTGGGGCTGCACGAAACCAAAGAGTATATATTTGTATGAATTTTACAGACGAGTGATCGTCTGTGGTTTGATTTCATCTTTATGGTGACTGCATTGTTCCCGCAGGTCATATTTGCAACATGTAGCGATCGTGTTACTTGAGTAATAATGAACTGTGCACAACAAACTGACCAGTGTGAATGTCCCTGTCACTTGTGTGTTTCGATGAGAGAAGAGGCTGCACACCAGCGTGGTGTCAGTGGAGCTGATGCTCAAGTAAGAAGAAGAAATCCTACAGAGGGACCAACAGGCCAGTTTGCAGCTTTCTGATTCTTAGCGTGGACACAAACAAACTGGTAAACTGACTGGTTACCAGACCAGCTTATGTATCTGAGCAGGGCTACAGCAGAAGTTCACAGTTTACAGTGTAATTCAGTCAATGCTTCATGACGTTTGAAATTAATTAAACTATTGTCATTAATTAATACGTGCGAGTCACATGATTGGGGGTGTGCTCGTTTAATGCAAGCCCCTCCCACATGCTCTTTATTGCTAATAATGGAGAATATTACAGTACATCAAAGCTGCTTCACTGGTGCAGCTGTATGTGAAAAATTAATGTCGCGCATGAAATTAAAACCACTACACCACTCAGTCAGCACTATAAGTTCCTAATTAGCCTCCTTTTTAAGAAACTGGGCAGGATAATACAGTTGCCTTTTACTTTACAGACAAACTCACTCAGCGGCTCCAGCTGCTCGTTCTTGTTCTGCTCTACACTAAGATCGCTGTGGCAGTGCATGAATTAGACTTCAGAGAAGAAGAAACTGTGTCCAGCTATAATCCAAGACAATGAAAAACTGTGTGTATGACCTCAGGATGAAGCAGACTATTTCAAGAACCAGCCGATATAAAGGATTGCTGAAATAGCGCGTTGCTTCCACAATAACAAGAGGATTATTCAATTGTGAAATGATTGTGGATAACACGATTGTCTCAGATGGACAAAAAAATCGAATGAAATAAAAAGAAAAAGCACCGAAGAACCGACAGTTTGGGTCATCACACAATTAAACTCACATCCACATCCTAAATAGAATGACTAAATAACTACACACAGTCATTCACTCACAGGGGTCTCAGATGACCCCCTGTGAGTAAGCACTTGGTGACAGTGGGAAGGAAAACCTCTCTTTTAACAGGAAGAAAGCTCCAGAGAGCAGGCTGGGGGAGGAGCAGCAGTGTGCTGCTGGGGGTTGGGGGTGAGGACAGGAAGATGGGACATTTGTTATTTTTGTTATGAAGACCAGTCAGTAAACACATGTTCATATATTACAAAGTAAAATCTGAAGCCTGGTGTTGAGTGTGTCCCAGTCTGATCCTGGCCGTGAGAAACGCAGCTTCTAATTTAAGCTGTGTTATCAAAGTTGTGCAGCAGATATTCGACCTGACACCTTCTGCCGTCTCTGAAGACTTCAATAACATGTCGTGCACGATGTTCCTTTAAGCTGTGTAAGTAATTGGGCAGCTGTTGGGTTTAATCACATGGATTTGGTGCACCAAGTAAAATGGATCAGACCAGATTGAAACGTGTGCTCCACTTTGCTCTGCCCTTCCCCTGTCTTTATTACATTTTCTATTTTTAGGAAATCCCTTTGGCTTTTTTTCATATTCAGCTCTTTGAGTTCCTTTTACAGATATTGTCCATATTATTTATAGGTGGTGAGCTATGTTTGTCGTCATCCTCAGGTGTAGTGATGCCTCCACATCAGTTTGAATTATCCAACATCTGGTATCATCAGTTTGTTATGATGAGACTGTGTCCTCTTTGTACTGAGGAAAGGGCAGCAGTTACTCTCAAACACTGACTTTGTGCTGTGATCTTTAAAGTGAATCTGCTGCAAACATCGTCTTGAATTAAAAAGATTTCTGCAAAGCTAATAACAGATTGTAATTTCATATGACCCAGGTATCGATCCAGTGATGAACAAGAGGAGATTATGGCTGTAAATCAGCACGTGCTTACAGGGATTTAGTGGCTGAGATTCATGTATTGTTTTTATGAAGGACTACATGATATGTGGTTATTAAAGGATACGTCTCTATATTTATTTATATTTTAGTCTTATCATTATGTCACATAAAGCCCACCCTTGCTACTTCTGATGCTGTACATTTGGGGCGTTCGTCTTGTAATCAGAAGGTTGCCGGTTCGAGCCCCGGCTTGGACAGTCTCAGTCGTTGTGTCCTTTGGCGAGGCACTTCACCCGTTGCCTACTGGTGGTGGTCAGAGGGCCCGGTGGCACCAGTGTCCGGCAGCCTCGCCTCTGTCAGTGCGCCCCAGGGTGGCTGTGGCTACAATGTAGCTGCCATCACCAGTGTGTGAATGTGTGTGTGAACGGGTGGATGACTGGATGTAGTGTGAAGTTTGGGGTCATAGGGACTAAGTAAAGCCCTATACAAATACAGGCCATTTACCATTTAAATATTCAAAAGACAAAAGCTTGTAAACTCTTACCTGCAGACAATATCTACATGTGTAAAATATTAGTAGAATAAAACTAAGCCGAGTCCTTTCACCAGCTCTGTCGCCATATTTAAATCATATTTCTAAAGAGAACATTTTCTCAATGCAAAAACAGAAAAAGGATCTCTCAGTAATAATCAGTAATATAATCACTAATATAATCACTAATAAAATACGCTGTACAGACTGAACTAAAGCACAAAACAGTCTTTGCTCTGTCTTCTTACATCAATATGAGGCGAGACAAAAAACAATATGAGGCGAGACAAAAACTGCTCTGGTGTCTCTGTGTGGTGTGTCTTCATGTTTATGAGTTTTTGTGCACGTTTGTATTATTTATTAAATATTTTATATGAATTAATATGTAAGATAGTGCTACTAAAGCCTCAAACTAAATATGGTGTGTACCTGTGCCCTCCTTGCTACAGGTATGACTGTGGCAGAACGTGGACAGCAGCAAACCCAATTTTGTGGTTAAAAATATGCATACAAGTGTTAACCAACTGCCTAAAAGACAAACCAAGGCAATGTTTATACAACAAAAGTGTGATTTTGCATTTTTTATACATGTATATTTATTTTAAATGGTACAACACATTACCAGTACCTTAAAAATCCACTGTCCACAAGCAGGTGTGATGATATTAAAATACAGAAAAAAATTAAGAGTAATGTAAAATTAAACATCATGGCTCTCGTCACTGAGTATTTAAGTCAATACCTTATATAATATCAAAATATGACATTGAAATTTTATTTTTACATATTTTTTAAGTGATTAAAATCGTGTCCAGAGTTTTTGTCAACACCATCAGATTTTTTTAAAAGTACAAAAAAATCAGGAATTATTGTGGGCAGCTTACACTCTGAGGACCCCTTTACCACTTCCTGTTTGATGCACATGCCATGAAGTCACTGCTGTGATAATGTTTTTGTTTTTATTTCATTTATTGCACACCTTTCTGATAAAACTCTGTGTCACAGCATAGTGCGTCAACACTGTAAAAACAGCTTCATTTAGGAGGCTTGTAGAGGCCGTAAGCAGCTGATGAAAAACAAGATGGCTTCTGTCAGATGTCAACACCATCAACACCATTTTGTCTGAGGGCGTTGACCCTTTTTCTAATGGTGTTGACAAATGCCACAAAAGTGTGCTGTTCACCATTTATATTAAGTTATTTTTACTAATATTTCAGTCATATTGCTTCCTGTGTATTTTACTGATATTTCTGCTTCACAGGTGTGTCAAATATTATCACATTTGCCTTATCTGGAATCTCATTGTTTATTTATACATTATTAATCCTGTAGGAAAATGCTTAGTCCTCTGCATTTAACCCATTCACTCAGTGATGCAGTGGGCAGCTACCAATCCAGCATAGCCTCTGTTCGATGGATTTGAACGCCCAACCTTCCGATCATGTGGCATCTGCTGAGCTAGCTGTGCCCCGACTGCTGTGATGATGTATGAATCCTGCTTCCGTGCCCAAACTACTCTGTTTATTAAGCCTGTTAAAATGTTTTAATGCTTTTTATCTTGTTCTATTACATCTGAACAAGCCCCTAAAAACAGCCAGTGATCACTGTCAGCCTAACCATCGTGAACCCTCACGTTAACCTTTATCAAGTGGAAAAAAGTTAGCGTTCATCCTCCAGCTTCACTGTGTTTATGTTATGCTAACATAGCTAGCAATCATGTAGCACATCATTATATACCAGCTAGCCCAACTTCAGTAACCTGACAAACGTCACTGCTGTTTAGTTTTCCGTCTCCATTTATGTTGGAAGTGATAGCAGAGCTGGTGTATCATGTTCAGGTGGAAACAATCTAACTTTAACTCTGTTAAATTTCATATATTCTGTTTTCATGGATGCCTGGATGTTACCCCTGGTAGAGCCACACTGATCATTTTATTAAAGATGAAAGAATTTAGACAGTTTGTGACTCTGAGTGATGCTGCAGAGTTCCTGTGACTTTGGGACCTGCAGCAGGGTTTGGACCTGGAAACCACTAATAACATCAGACATAAAGACTGGATAGCATCTCTATTGCTTAATGCATAATTGTGTTGTGAATATTCATCCTTAATCTGTATAAATGCATATGCTTCAGAAAAATTATAGTAATTACAAAATGGTACATTTCAGGCTAGAATAGCAAAGGGGAATCTGTCAGAGGAACGAAAGAGAAGGAACAGGGAGGATCAAAAAGAAGGAGAGAAAACATTAACAGCCAGCCCGAGTTGAAGAAAGAGTTTCTCATAAAGGGAAAGATGGAGAAAAAGAGTGAAAAAGAGAAAAATAAAGAACACCAGTGATCTGAAAGGAAGAGAAAAAGGCAGAAGAGAAGGTTTTGGAAACAAGCACAGAGACAAAAGGAGAGAAAGTCCAGCAGCGTCTAAACACAACCACAGAGTACTTTAGGAATCAGGAGCAGGCGGCTGCTTGGTGAACGATTAAGATGCAGAACTTGACGTGTGCAAAAACAGAATTGTTATGATCTGTCTTGTGATATTACAAAGGTTGTTAAGGTTTAATGGTCATTTTGAAAGAAATAATATCTTGTTTTCTACTCGTGTGTCACCACCGTCAGCACCTTGTCAACTCCATAATATGGAGTTTTGGTTTATTTTTCTCTTTTGGAGAACCATATAGTTTCCTCTATCATGATCTTCCAATAAAAATACTCAATTTTCTCAATAAATGCTGCCAAATATGATTGTTTCTTATAGAGATTAAATACAAGCTTATGAAAATATGTATGACTGTAACTCTAATAACAAAAAGCCAAAACAATCTTACTTTTAAACCTGGTGTAATTACTTTGAAAACATCTGTGCATAAACAGTAGAACAGAGAAGCTGCTAATAGTCAAAAGAGCTGAAACAACTTCATTTAAAATATATTTTTGCATTTCTTTGTGTCTGACGGTGTTGACAAAAACCTCGCACTTCTCCAGCAAAAACATAATTTATTAAAAAATGTTACACCTGGAGACCAAAACATCGTGCGACAGCCACAACTTTGTGTAACAATTATATGTAAATGTGTTTTTGAAAATGAAAACCTGTTTTGTCCCTAATCTCAGGAATCACTGATAAAAATGTGCTTTTAATTTAAACTTCAGTAGCTTTAATGTTCTGTTTGCTGAGTGAAATAATGGCAGTAGATGGAAATAGCTATAAATTCTCTTCACATTGGAGGTGATTGAACAGTTGGTTGGATTAAAAACTTCCCCCAGCTTCTTTCCAGCAAAGGTTTTACTGGTGACCCAGTTCATTGTGCCTCCCAGTGTCCAGCTTGCATCTTGCATCCTGCAGCAATGTAGTGGAAAGTCTGCTCACAGGTGGACCTGTGCACCTGTGAGCAGAGCCTCCGTGCTGCCCGTTAGGCCGGCCTTTGGTGGGATTTTTGGATGTGTACCACTTTTTCTAGCTGTCGACAGCACAGACTTGGTCATCCATGACAGCTTCTCCTCCTTTTCTTCATCACCATCTATCATCAGGTCCCTGAGGAATTTTTAGAGGGGGACCATCTTCCTGATGTATTCCCAGATGCTCCATGTTCCATCCCAGATTGTTCCCCTGGCTAATCCTCGCCCTCCTCTTAGCTCAAAGGGCCTCGAGATGTTGGCTGGAGACCTCCATGCAGTGTGAGGAACTTTCTGTCTTGACAGAAAGTTCACAGTCCGAGTGACATCCTAATGTCATCCATGAAAAGCAGGTGGATGATGGTCCCTCCACTCCTAAATCTACATCTGTACCCACACGCAGTGATGAGCTGGGGTCGGGGGTGGAGGCCAGTGTAACACTGTTCATTTTGTTGACCAATCATTTCCATCATAGTTTTCATCAGCGGCCTTCTTTCTCTGACAAAAACAAACTAATGCACGAGGACAGAAACTATGATGACATGCTCTGACTCTTTCATTAATGAACAACAACGAGATGAAATTATTATTTCCATCCAATCAGACTAATTACAGTGTGGCCGATGGGTCAGCTCGTTGTGCAGTAAGGTTAGACAATCTGCCTCTGGGAAACGCACAACTGGCTCTTCTGCTCAGTGTTTCTAATGCGTGAAAATGTCAGAGCTTGGAAGGAAGAGCAGACATGTGGACACATTTTGTATTTGATGTTTTTTAACCATAAAAAACCTGAAAGACTGTTACACTTAAATTTGAGTTAACCAAATAAAATGTAGATTTAATGATAAACTAGAACAATCTAGATGTAAAACTAAATGATGTGACTAAATCAAACTCTGTCACTGAACAACAGCACAGAGAGTCACCTTGCTATGTTTTGATGATGACCTCCAGTGTTTTCTTCCACAGTCCCGTGGAGCTCCTGATGAATGTTCTTAGACCACTATTAGTCCTGCACAGTGCCAAGCTTTCCCACATACATGTGTGTGGCCCGGAGCCACAGTCTGTCCAGGCAGGGCCAAGCTTAGTCTGGTTCCCAGATGTTCTTCCAGCATTGCTTAAATCCAGCTGTGGGCGGGTCTGCCCTTCTGTTTCATTTTCATGTCTACAGCCTGAGCTGCGAGCCTCCGTTATCTTGTTTGACCTCTTTCATGATGATGTCTCTCATGAGTGCTTTCTACACCTCAGTTAACCCTGCTAACATCCATGTGGGCTCCCCTCATTTTGGCTTCCAGCTTTCTTCTCCACAGGGGGGCTTCCTCTGCATGCATCCTTGGTCCTATATGGTTTCATAGCATCTATGAGTTCAATGGTTTCAGTGATAGTGGCAGTGGGAATAGTGGGTAGAACACTGCTTACATCTGAAAGCATCTGCTCAGAGTCGTGCTCCTGGCTGGGTGGCTACCTCGAGTTTGGCCACACCCATTTCTTTCACCCCAGTAGAAACATCTGTCATTTCAGGAGGCGGGGCATCATCTAGTTCATTTACACTGCTCTGTTACACCAGTGCTGGACCATTGTGTTCATACTGCTTACTGTTACACACTGTAGCCTCTGGGTCTCCAGCTGTAATAGTAGCTGTCTGCTGTTGATGTTATTTTAATGGGCTACCAGGTACTTATGGGTCAGTGTAAATGTTGGCTTTCTGCTCATCCATGGCTTCAACATGTGTTGCATACGACCCCTCTGATTGGGTTGGCAGGCCTTGTAGCATTCCATCAATCCCATATTGTCGGTCTTTATGCATGTGTGGCTGGTTGCAGTAGCCCTCTGCTCATCAATGTGTGCTGATTGGTGAACAAATACACACCTGAATCATCAAAATGCAGTCTTTAAATAACGATTTCATTTACAGTTTGAGACCAGAATGAGGCAGGCCTCCTCACAGGCTCACGTTCTGAGTGTGGATCCCTCTGTGGTCACTTCTTTGTGAATGAGGCAGAAACTCTGCTGTTTGAACCCGTGCCATAAACAGGAGATTATGGAGGTGATTCATTAGCTTAGCTTTCCAGTTAAGGTGACATTGAACGTGTTTCTCCATTAATGCACTAAATATGTATCGTCATGATTCAGTATTATTATTATTGATGTTATCATTATGATTTGACTCATGTTAAATACACAAATGTGCATGCACACAGCTCTGCACTCTAAAAACAATGAGTTCTGAGAGCAGCAGTACTGAAACAGACTGAGTCACCAGAACAGAATAGAACAGAACAGAATAGAACAGAATAGAATAGAACAGAACAGAACAGAATAGAATAGACTAAAACAGAACAGAACAGAATAGAATAGAACAGAACAGAACAGAACAGAATAGAACAGAACAGAATAGAACAGAATAGAATAGAATAGAATAGAACAGAATAGAACAGAACAGAATAGACAAGAATAGAATAGAACAGAATAGAATAGAACAGAACATAATATAACAGAACAGAATAGAATAGAATAGAACAGAATAGAATAGAACAGAAGAGAATAGAACAGAACAGAATAGAATAGAACAGAACAGAACAGAATAGAATAGAACAGAACAGAACAGAATAGAATAGAACAGAACAGAATAGAACAGAACAGAATAGAATAGAATAGAACAGAATAGAATAGAACAGAAGAGAATAGAAGAGAATAGAACAGATCAGAATAGAACAGAATAGAACAGAAGAGAAGAGAATAGAACAGAATAGAACAGAACAGAACAGAATAGAATAGACTAAAACAGAACAGAACAGAATAGAATAGAATAGACTAGAACAGAACAGAATAGAATAGAACAAAACAGAATAGAACAGAACAGAACAGAATAGAATAGACTAGAACAGAACAGAACAGAATAGAATAGACTAGAACAGAACAGAATAGAACAGAACAGAATAGAATAGAACAGAACAGAATAGAACAGAACAGAATAGAATAGAACAGAACAGAATAGAACAGAACAGAAGAGAATAGAACAGAACAGAATAGAATAGAACAGAATAGAACAGAACAGAATAGAACAGAATAGAATAGAAGAGAATATAACAGAACAGAATAGAATAGAACAGAATAGAATAGAACAGAACAGAACAGAATAGAACAGAACAGAATAGAACAGAACAGAACAGAATAGAATAGAATAGAACAGAATAGAACAGAAGAGAATAGAACAGAATAGAACAGAACAGAATAGAATAGAACAGAATAGAATAGAATAGAACAGAAGAGAATAGAACAGAATAGAACACAATAGAATAGAACGGAATAGAACAGAACAGAATAGAACAGAACAGAACAGAATAGAACAGAACAGAATAGAATAGAATGCTTTTATTGTCACTACGCACATGTGCAATGATATACAGTAGTATAGGTCTCAAGAAAAAAACTAAAAACAGCTGATAAATTGTTCTACTTATCTGCTTGTGGTCACTAGTTACAGCAGCCAGCATCATTCATCCCTGTATGGAGCTGTGCTCCTGTGTTTTTTCTTTATACTACAGCCATGAAATGAACTCCCTGTTTAGAGTTTGGGATTTCTGGTTCGCAGCGTGTGCATCGTAGCAGGCGTGGGCAAGTTATTTCCCCACGGGGCCACATGAGAAACTGGGTCCGTCGTGGTGGTTCGCACCAATAAGTTGAATCAGTTTTGCTGCATATTAATTTGATCTGTTTTAAACTGCTACTGGCAAGAGAAGATTTTACAGGCAGTAAAAATATGAAATGCAAACCTTTGTCACTGTTTAATCAACATTGCCATTGTGCGTCATGTCCCCTGCTGTCTGAGCATGCAGTTGCCTCTCCCTTTCTTGGAGTGCATTGCTGCCATCTCTGCTGTGATGTCAAACTCTTTTTGTTAACCTATGATAAGTAACTGAGCCATGTTGTGGGCAGCTCTCGCCCAGAGTGAGGAGAAAAAGTCCAAATCATTTGTTTTTCAGCTGAAGCTCCATCGATCCATCTTTTTATGGTTCGTCTGCAAAGGGGAAGATTCTCAAAGGCTTCTGTTGTCTCAGGGCGTGTCAGCAGAGCAGAGTCCACCACACACTCTTTGGTAAACTCCCCCTGAGAGGATGGCTTATTGTTTTATGCAATTTTGTTTGGCAATCACAAAGCTGGTCTCGAGTGCTCCATCTCTGGCTGTGTAAATCTTTATAAAAACTCTGCTTTTCTTTTTAAAGCTTTGCTTGCAAATCTTCAAATGTCCATTCGTGCTCAGCACCAGTGCATTGCTGTATTTCTGTGGTTCTCTGGTGATTCAAATTATAATCCTTAAACGCAGCGATCGGCTCTCAGCACACAGCTTTGCCTCTGACGGTCAGGAAATACTTACAAGTTCACATCAAGAAATACTTTTTTTTCAGGTGCAGCACAACATAACATTGGTTCCACCACATTTCACTTGTATATATGTACATGCATACATTTAACAACAAAGGAAATGGTACCTTCAAAATAAAAGAAATAACGTTGTATTGTGATTTCCCACAAAATCTCAATAAACAATGAGCTCGTGTTTGACACACAGTGTTTCTAAGAATGTTTGGTTGATATACTTGTGTTTGAATTTCCCACCGACCCCACATAGGCCAGTCAGGGGCAAGGAAGGATCGAGGGGTTGTAAATGCCCAGGACGGGATTATCAGGTTGACACTGTGGCAGTCTGACATAGAAAGAAGAAAAATAAAATGATATAAATGAAAAAGAAAGAAAAGAGTTTCCAGATGTGTATAATAATAATGATATGAATGTTTATTGTAGTAAAAATCACAGGGCTTGGACCACAGGCTGAAGCTCAATCATAGAAATGGACAAAAACTCTTTAAATTGTTGGTGAAACATGATTTACTGTACAGACAAAGTAACCATGTTTGAACAGGGATATGAATGAAAAAGACTATTAAGTCTTCTCTATAACTTAAATACAATTCAAAATAATTTGGTTTTCTATTAAAATATCTTTGGGTGAAATGAAGAACTTTCAGATATGAAGAAATGCAAACTTTGACTGTAATTCCACTAATAAACCAGTTTTGTTTGTGGTGATGTCCTGAGCTGTGGAAAGAATAAAACAGACATCGGTGGAGGCCTTCTGTTGGATGGTGTCACTGAGAAAAGCTGCTTAAATAAATATGCACTGCTTAACACACTGAGGATTTAAGTGACTCGGAGGCAGAGTTGGGGTATCATAGTGAGGCTGAAGCAGGGGAAGTGTGTGGGCTCCACAGGGCCCTGCTTTAGCTTTAGCGTGGCACCACACTGGAGTCCGATCAGCTCTGCCTGGATGTTTACAGGTGCTTTTTACAGATCAGCGGCAGGTGGATTACTGAGCAGTTTGCACTGTTCAGGCTCCTCCTTCACTTTCCTCATGCAGCTTGAAAAATTCATTGAGCATTTTTTGACTTAGCCATCGCACCTCAGTATGATAGGACCCAGATCTAAACCAGTGGCCTTGAGAAAGCTAACCGAGTGTTGGCCGGCTCATTAAATGTTCAATATTCAGGGATTTACTGCATAGTGTTTCCTGGTTTATGATGCAGTGATTGGACGTCTCTCTCTGCATCTTTTCATCGTGCATCACACCCACTCTGTCTGTTGTTAGTATCATAAGTTTGTCCAAAGGCAGTTTCATGTCTTTTGTACATTTCAAAGATCTATTTTCTTGTGCTCCTTCCATGCATTGATTGAATCCTCAAAAGTTCCTGTTTAACACATAAAGTGGATGAAAATGACCAACTGTGAAGCATCAGTCAGTGCTCTTATCCACAGCAAGGGTGTGTGTGATGAAGCCTTTCCATCAACTGTGCTTTTAAGTGGCACGCTCACGCACACCATCAGCAGCAGTGATGGTGTACGTGAGCTCAGGCAAACGTTTGAAAATGTCAGAGCACGAGACGTCGCTGCCGAGCCGACTTCGATATCTCGTCTGCCTGTAAAACCTTCGCTGCAGCTTCACTTCAGTGTGTTGTAGGATCAGACGACTCTTCTGTCTCCCGTAACTGTTGCTGTGTATTTTGTGCACTTGTCCTGATATTTTGTCACACGGTGCCGTCTTATGTTATATTGTTTAACTACGACCACATTAGCTGCACAAACAAAGCACACAGGTTTACCAGCAGCGTCTGCATCCCACCATGTTTTGGTCATTTCTTTTAGGGGTTTGCTTTAATTGAGTGAACTCAGACTTGCATCCATCTGCTTGGCCCTGACTGGTCGAAGTGGACAGGGGAAAGAAGTGATTGGTGCTTGCAGGGACACCGACTGCTGCGCTGCATTATGGGGTTTGCAGTATGACTGGTGTGGGTGCCACATACCCCCTAATAATTGAAATATGAAATTATATTGTGGGTTAGAGGTAACTGTATTGTGGGCTAAATGTGGCCCGTGGGCCTGGAGTTTGACACGTCTGACTTAGACCTTGGAGGGTTAAGTGGAAAAAGCCTTTCATTATGATAAATGCACAGTAAATGAAATGCATTTGTCAGAGAGCTAAGCACTTACTGCTATTGCTCATCAAAATTGCGTATGCAAAAAGTTATTTTCATCATTTTTGGACAGCTGGTAATACAGCAAGTAATGGAGCAAGACGCCCTGTTAGCCGCTGGACGAGAGCACCTGCTCACAAAATGAAAAAGACCAAGCAGTGCCTGGTTTCTTCACTAAAACAATGCTTTTTGTTGCTGCACCCAGTGTGTAAGATGACACTTGTTGCTACCACTGACAACTAGGTGTGTTGGTGAATGAGCCAGGATGGAAAGCTTTCAGATTCCCACGTTTAAAGACATTTAGTGAGTGTGTCTGGGATGAAAAGCATTGTTTCTGTAGGAATGTAGGAATATTGTAAAGCACTGAGCTAAGAACAAATGTCCTTTAAAAACAAACAAAACTTACATCATAACCAAAAGTGCACCCTTCATTTTTCTCTAAAGTCTTTAGAGGATGAAAAATTAAAAATCCAGCGGATGCACATTCCTGTTTAAGTATTGTGGTCAGAGATGCTCGTTCATCGTGGTAATGAGTGTGAAGGTCAGTTTGGGGACATTAAACCAAATCTTCTTTGGGTCGTATGTATATATATATATTTGCCTTTATGTCCAGGGATCAGAGAAGAACCCAGTTCTGCTGTTTTCCACCCTGGAACCAGAATGGCTTAAAGAAAACATTAAATCTAAAATAACTATATGATTGACGGCTGTGGTTAGTGTACAGTATGTAAGCCTCTGCCCTGAACTGCAGTTGGAAACACTGCACATGTGTAAATATTTCAAGTGTTCACAGAAAATGGCACTTTCAGCCTGTGAGTGTCAACACTACTCATCTCTAGCAGCTCTGCGTTGGTCTGCATAGAAACACGTCGTCGTAGCACTTCTGTGAATGCGGCCGACGACGATCGGTTTGTGGCAGTTGATGTAATTTTGATTTCAAGAGAGATTAAGCGTTCCTTCTCTGCTCACACTTGTTTGGATGTGTTTATAGTCAGGGTTCATTTGGCTATAAAATTCGAGCGTCTGAACCTTACATGGAGATTGTGAGTCAGCTTCAGAGGATTTTCAGTTATCCCAAGCCATGGAGCAGCTTTGCAGACAAATTATCCTCCATCCATAAGTCTCCCTGACTGACAGCTGGGCATTTGGCTCGGGACCAAAACCTGTAAACAACAGCAGAGTCTGTAAGATGCACAATTTGCACACGGAGAAACTTTCTGTGCACTCACACAGCACTTCACATCACCTGCCAATTTGAGAACATGTGTCAGAATATCAAAGTATCGTTGGTTTGTCTCACATCTTCAAAGCTGTCAAGGTTTCATTGTGAATGTGAGGACTGAATGACGGAGCAGAGCAATTGACTGGGCTTTTAAAGCTCTGTGCTCCTTCAGAGCAGAGCTACTGTTGAGGAAAGGATGGATACAGATGGAAAGAAAGGTGAGTTATTTAGTGGGAATCCAGCAGGATCAAGGAGACTTTTGATAGATGAAGACAAACAGGGTTGCTTAATAACCCCAGTTCTCGTGGTGGAGTTAAGATGCCAAGCCGCTGCTCTTACTTCCCAAACGAACATGTGCAAATGTGCTGCAGCTCAGCCATAACTTAAGTCTTGGACAAAACAGCGTGATCCACTTTAGTCACACTTGAAATCAGGATTAGAAAAATCTCTTGGCAAGTGATCTGAGAGAAGTCAAATCAGGTCAGTCGAAATTCAGTGGGACACCCGAAAAGAGAGCGAGCTCATGCTGTCAATTCTGCTGTGCTGTTTTCAACCAGATGGATAGCCAATTGCAGCTCCAGATGTGCTTCGAATCCATCTGAGCACAAAGGAGGATGACATCCAAAAACAAAAGGGCCTCCCTCTCACTCTGAAGAGCGAGTGCCACACTGATTGAAAGAGTGAAGGGATAATTGCAATCAGGCCAGTGCCAGTTTTCATTACGTCCTCAGCCGCGGGTCTTAATGCAGCCCTGCACTCCAGCAAAGCAAGCCTTGGAAAAGAGGCTGTTGTTGTGCGACTCGGGGCTGTTCTGGCGAGCCGGGTGGATCAGATGAAGACAGAACCGACAGCTTTAGATCACTGGACTCTTAATCTGCTCCTGTCTGTCGGATGTGATGTAATCTCACAATGTGGGATTAAAAAGAGCACGCACAAACACAAAAGGAGCCCCGCCGTTTTCTGTGCAGCTTTCGAGGGTCACTGCAGGGGTTAATAGACTGTTTGAGGCATCTGAGCAGTGAGGCAGCCGTGTTATTTTCTCTCTAATTCTCACTTTAAAACTTCTCTATTGACAGGCGGAGGTACGCTTTAACCTGAAATGTTTAACTTTGCCGTTATCCATTTTCCATTATTACAGCCTGATCTATAGGCATGGCAAGCTGGAAAGTACACATACGATGTCGCAGACGCAGCATCTGAATTGGTGTTTTGTCTTTTATTCCCAGATAATTGTAACGGCCCTCTGGTATCGGCGCTGCCCCATTCATCCTTTCAGAGCTCCTCTGAGTCCTCCGTCAGCTATGCTGCCTACAACACCAAGCTCAACAGAAGAGATGGTGAGTACAGTGAATGTTCCTGCATTATTCAGCGTTTCTAAATGCTTGTAGTTAACAATAACCATAGAGGTAACAGAGCAGAAAACACTCAGCTGAAGTGTTTTTATAGTGGGTTTATGGGTTGTTTTGGAAGGCACAGACAAATAAGCTCTTAAGACTTTCTGAATCTATCACATGCAGCAATATAAAGGGGTCTGTTTACCTATTTGGAGGAGATGGCCCCTCTATTGGAAGCAGTGATGAGTAGGCCGAGAAATTCAACAGCCACAGTCGCCATGGCAACTCGAGGCACTGACTGGATGTTTTTTGCCACAGACTGTATGTAAAAGCTGTATGTGTGCACTGTGACATCACTCAGTGGTCAGCATTTTGCCGGCCTGCATGTATGTATGTACACGCACACACTAACCAAGCATCAGTAATCATCAACTAACATCAATAGAAACAGCTGTCAGAGGTGGAGCAGGTCACCTGCTCAGAGTATCCTTGGGTTCCCAATGCACTGATCAGAGTGGGAACGTTGGATACAAAGTACTGAAGCATAGGGGAAAAGAGCTGGTATGATCTGGTGTGTGAAGAGGTGAATGAGGCTTGTAGTAGTGCTTTGAGTGGGAAAGCGCTGTAGAAGAAGCAATCCATTTACTTATCCATTAGCAGAATTACTCAACCCTGGAAGAAAAGAGCAGTGTAACTGAACCGTCTGCAAACGTCACCAATAACAATAATAGATGCATTTATAGAGTTGACAATGAATTTTGTGGCCAAACTCAAAGTAGCCAAGAACACAACTCCCCTGGCTCACTGACAAAGTCCCATCAGATCTACCCAAAGCTCTGCTTAGTATCACTGAAACCATCGAGCCCTGAAACTTCACAAAAAGTAAAGACATTTCTGTTTGGTCAGTTATTTCTTTGTTGTAACACTGCTCGTGTGCAATAAACCATATATGGCGTTGGTAAGTCTGTTTGTTTCCCCTAAATGGTGCCTTATGGTAATTTGTAAGGTTTGTTTGTTGGCTGAGCAGCAGAGTTGAGCAACAGGACAACAAAGACATAACAGACCGAAATCAAATTTCCCTACTTTCTGTGCTAAGCTAATATGACTGGAAACCAGAATCTGTGTAGCTGGGAAGTTTGTTAGTCAGGCAACTGGTGCAGACGAGTGTCATGAGAGATAGGTCACAGCAAAAAAGAAAATATGCACTACATTGCCAAAAGTATTTTGTCACACATCCAAATCACAGAATTCAGGTGTTCCAATCATGGCCACAGGTGTGTAACATCAAGCACCTAGGCATGCAGACTGCTGCTACAAACATTTGTGAAACAATGGTGATTTCCATAGGTGCCACCTGTGCAACTATTCCAGTCGTCAAATTTCCTCACGACTAAATATTCCACAGTCGACTATTAATGGAACTTTAAGTGGAAGCGACTGGGAACAGCAGCAGCTCAGCCACGAAGTGGTCGTTCATGTGCAATCACAGAGGGGGGCAGCGAATGCTGAGGAGCATAGTGCACAGAGGTTGCCAACTTTCTGCAGAGCCAATTTCTACAGACCTCCAAACTTGATGTGGGCTTCAGATTAGCTCAAGAAGCATACAAACTGCACCCACAAGCCTTAATCACCTGGGCCAAAGCAAAGTATTGGATGCAGTGGTATAACTACGCCACCACTGGACTGTGGAGCAAGTGGAGACATGCTCTCTGGAGTGATAAATGATGCTTCTCCATCTGACAATCTGTTTGCTTTTGTTATATAGAAGTTTATGGAAAAAGAGGCCGTATTCTCCCTTCGTCTATGACCTCAGTAAACACCTGACTAATGTGCATGTTCATCCTTTCAGTTTACGTCAGTGGTCTGAATTTCTAGTTGCAAGTCAATTCTTATTGAATACAACATTAAATATAATTCGTAAGTTATTAAGGCCGTTACACACTAAACGTGTGCAAAATGACGCAGACCTGCCCTGTAACCTCTATACACACTGAATGTTGCATTTTTGCAGAAATATGTCCCTCAAAAACATCCACTGTGTAAAAACTAAAGCAAGTGGGCATCAGGCCATAATGAGTCCTGATGTTTCTGAACAAGAAAGGTAACAAAAAGCTGCGTCACAGATGCGTTCGTACATTTTTCAGGATGGTAGTGGTGCCTATTTGAACTCTTCTTAGCAGAGCAGTATAAAACTGCCAATCAAAAATAAATATGTAAATTATTGAATTAAATCTGTTAACTCTTATTAAAAACTTAGTTTATAAAAGATGATTTTTCAGCACAAGTTAAAAATGTAAATTTAAGACCAGAGTGCTGACACAGCCAGCATCTCCCTTCAGTGCTTCTGAGCAGCCGCTATATTAATTCATGCATCGAATAGTGTCAGCCAAGAAAAACAATTATCCCTAAAAAACAACCACATATCTTTGCTACAGCTGAACTGGGCATAGACCTCCACTGTTAGCCTGCAGCGGGCCCAAATGTAGGCAGAGGGCTGCAACAGAAGAGGTCGAAGGCACGTTGTGAAAGCAGTAAAAACAATTACCAGACAGGAAGTTAAACCCAGATAAAACTACATAAAAGGAGAAATAAACAGCAATCATGATGGGAGCAAGGAGACACTCAACAGTGAAACATTAATGGTTGAAGGGACACAGAATACAAGAAAAATGGAGGAAACTAAACCACGAATAACAAAACAGGGACTGAAGCTGACTTATTGGTTCTGAAAACCAAGAACTGAGAACCAACACCAGAACTGCAAAGACTAGAAAACTGTATAGAACGGAAACGTTCATAGAAACTAAACAGGAGCCAGAACCACAACCGTATAATAACAACTGAGGCTAAACAATGATAGGATGGAAAGACATGAAAACAGGAACCAAATGTAAAAAGAAACAAACAGTAAAATATGAAAAATCCAAACAGAAACTCACAACAACACAACGCTAACATGTCTTACATCTGGGCTCTCATCAGCTCTGTGGGGCAGATCAACCACCCCACCTGCCATAACCACACTCTCTGAGCAGCTCTGTGGGTCCGAGGCAGGCGCCCCTACATTTTGGTTTAATTCTGAATGTGATGCAGAAAGCTGCTCTATCTTTAACTCGCCCCTCAGTCATGCCACTTTTCCGTTCCACTGAACTTGAGCCTTTCAGGTAAAATAAAGCTGCCAGTGAATAAAAAGCATTGGGCTCTTTATTGGAACTTTGAACATACTGCATATACAGTGCATAAAATGAATCTGTTGTTTTCCACAGAAACAGGGGCTTTCACTGTGGCTGCTGGAGTGGAACTTAGCCTTGAAGCCTTACACATAAACTCCTCGCACGTACACATCAAGAGTTGTTGACAGAGTGCATGTGTCAGACCCTCTGCCTGTATTTTCTGCTCTTCTTCAGGTGCAGGAGGTTGGTCTCCAATGGTAACTGACCAAGAGCCCTGGCTCCAGGTGGACCTCAGGGAGCAGATGGAGGTGACTGCTGTAGCCACACAGGGACGCTATGACAGCTGGGACTGGGTCAGCAGTTACCTGCTGCTCTACAGTGACACAGGCCGGGCTTGGAAACAGTACAGACATGAGGATGGCGTAGGGGTCAGTATTTTTTATCCGCTTTCTCCACCTACCTACCTTCAGTTTGTTACTGACTTAAAGCTGATACAACAGTACAGCTGTATTATTGTAGGGTCTTTACCTTTCGACATAAAGCACCTTCAGATGACGCTTGTTGAGATTTTAATTGAGTTGAATTGAAACCAGCTAGCCAACAACTAATATGATCAGTCGAAGGGAAAAAGCCTATTCTGGAATGTTGATGGATAGGTCAACGGTTGGGAAATATGCCTATATGCTTCCTTAATGAGTTTGGAGTTAAATAGCTTTCAGACTGGAAGCTGAGAAAAAGCTAGCCAAGATCCAAAGGTCACTAATTAACTTGTGTATGTGACCCATAAAGAAACAACCAGCAATATCAAGTTTAGTTTTGAAACAAATACACACCGGAGGCATTTCTGGGCTTGGGGAACACTGTCTCTGTTTTAGGCTAGTGGAAGAAGTTTGCCTTCCAGGCTTTCTGCCAGAGTTTCTGTCAGAGAGATCGCAGGAAACCAGCAGAGACAGAATAAAGAGCAATGAAGCTGGATGAATTGGAGAGAATGGGTGTTTTACCAAGCGGACAGGGCTGTAGGTCCAGCTGTGCTGTGCTTTTAAGCCTGTGACAGAACCCTATGAGGTCGAGGTCATCACTGACTATGGCCTTAGTGTTTAGATTAAATATGTCACAGGTTAAATCATCAGTTAGGTTAACAGCCTACATGTTTTATAGATCGTTCACCTGTTTGCAGGGTTGTCACAGAAACATTCTAATGTGGACATGTAACATCTTTGTCCATTTCATATGTGACTAAAAGAAAATCTGATTGGCTCGTTGGATGTCACAAGGTTAATCACATAGCACCACTGCATACTTTTCCAGCACTGGTACGTTCTTAAACACTAACATAGCTATAGTTAGCTATAGTTAGCTATAGTTAGCTTTGTGTCACATGTTTCATTCTATGTTCATTTCTTGTGTTTTGTGGACCATCTGTTCCTGGCATTGCTGGTCAGTGTCAGTTAACATCCTCTCACTTCTGACACGTTTCAGGTGTGGCTCTGGTGTCAGTGCAGTTTTTTCTTTTTATCCCCTCTGTAATGTCGCAACATATTATGCCGGCCATACATGGATTCAGAGTCTCAGAAAATAGCCCCATGTTGGCACATGCCATTAATTCTTTATTGTGTTTGGCCCAGTTATGTCAAAGACTGTCAGCAAGACGGTGAATGTCTCTCAGAGCGTTTTCTTGTTTGGTAGTCCAATTAGCAGAGAGTGTTGTTGCCTACTGGCGTGGCACTGCTGCAAAGTGATCTTCTCTCTATTGTGTTGAATAAGGGCAATGATGTGTGGCAGGGAACAATATGTCTAGTTCTGTTTTAAATGATATATCTTTCTTCAAATACTTAAATATTTATTATCTACAATGCTCTTAAATGACCGTCCTGGACACTTTCAACATCAAACTTTCCTCCAGCAGCCCTTTGCACAGTACATAGTATTCAGTGATACGTTGTTACTATGTGGCACAGTGATGGTTAGCTCTCACAGAAAGAAGGTTCCTGGTTGTCCAGGCCTTTATGTGCTTTTATGGCCTTTATGTGTAAAATCCAACTTCTGAATTGGCCACAAACTCAAAGTCAGTGATAAGAGCAGGTGCTCCATGTGTATAGAATAAATGTGCTTGTAGTGTGAAGCCCTTTCAGTAAGACCAGACCACAGTGATGTAGAGTGTGAGTGACATAGCCTCAAAGTTATATCTGATTATTTCAAGAAAATCTGAAATAGTGATATTTCTGATAATAAAGAAAGGAGTAGTACAACGAAATGTTGGGCCTTCTTCAAAACCTCCGAGGTGTTTGAGCTCTGTTGGAGCTCTGTGTCTATGTGCACACCCAGGAGCTAGAACCTGGACAGCCTTTCCACACACTCCCCATTGATGCTGATGGGCTGCAGCTTGGACTTCCTCCTTCTGACGTCGACTACCAGCTCTTTCATCTTTGGTGATATTGAGGTCCAGGTTGTTGTCAGCACACCAATCTGACAGCCTCTGATCCTCAGCTCTGTATGCTGTCTCATCGCCCCAAGGGATGAGACCCACCACGTTGGTATCATCTGTGAACTAATATAGAGAAAATGCCAGTAATCCCAGCAATCAGACAGCCTTCAAGCACTTGGCAACAGTAGGAAGGAAAAACTCCATTTTAACATGTAAGACTGCGTTCTTCCATTTGTGCAACATCTCTAAAGTTAGAAATATCCTGTCTCAGAGTGACGCTGAAAAACTAGTTCATGCATTTATTACTTCCAGGCTGGACGACTGTAATTCATTATTATCAGGAAGTCCTAAAAACTCCCTGAAAAGCCTTCAGCTAATCCAAAATGCTGCAGCAAGAGTCCTGACAGGGACTAGAAAGAGAGAGCAGATTTCTCCTGTTTTGGCTTCCTGTTAAATCCAGAATTCAAAATCCTGCTCCTCACATACAAGGTCTTAAATAATCAGGCCCCATCTTATCTTAATGACCTTGTAGTACCATATCACCCTATTAGAGCACTTCGCTCTCGCTCTGCAGGCCTACTTGTTGTTCCTAGAGTATTTAAAAGTAGAATGGGAGGCAGAGCCTTCAGTTTTCAGGCCCCTCTTCTGTGGAACCAGCTTCCAGTTTGGATTCAGGAGACAGACACTATCTCTACTTTCAAGATTAGGCTTCAAACTTTCCTTTTTGCTAAAGCATATAGTTAGGGCTGGACCAGGTGACCCTGAATCCTCCCTTAGTTATGCTGCAATAGATCGTAGGCTGCCGGGGGATTCCCATGATGCATTGAGTTTTTCCTTTCCAGTCACCTTTCTCACTCACTATGTATTAATAGACCTCTCTGCATTGAATCATATCTGTTATTAACCTCTGTCTCTCTTCCACAGCATGTCTTTATCCTGTCTTCCTTCTCTCACCCCAACCAATCACAGCAGATGGCCCCGCCCCTCCCTGAGCCTGGTTCTGCCGGAGGTTTCTTCCTGTTAAAAGGGAGTTTTTCCTTCCCACTGTCGCCAAAGTGCTTGCTCATAGGGGGTCATATGATTGTTGGGTTTTTCTCTGTATCTATGAAGCGCCTTGAGGCGACTTTGTTGTGATTTGGCGCTATATAAATAAAATTGAATTGAATTGAATTGAATTGAAAACATGAAGAAACCTGGCAGAACCATGCTGAACGAGGCCCAGCCATCTGCCATGACTGTTTTTGGTTGATTATAGGGAGACAAATAAAAAGATGCACTATAACAATAACAAATAATAACCAATAAATTCCATGTCGTCAACCCTCTGAGATCTGGGTCATTACAGGTGTTTACCCTCCAGAGTACTGTGATTCCTCAATCAGATACAGGGCTCGCAATATCGCTAGCCCGACGTCCCGGGGCTAGCGATTTTTTCAGTCGGGCTACCAAAATCTATCTCTGCCCTGCCCGTCGGGCTATTGTAGGAAGGAAAAATATATGTCAATGCTTTTGCATTCTTTCGAAATGTAGCTGGGTAATTATGTCATTGGCATCGGTGAGCCACTGTCAATATGTGACATATTGAAATCGCGTTTGAATTTGCGCTTGTTTTTTGCTTTCACTTTGCAATCGCGAACTGTGTATAGAGAGCGACAGCACTGATCTGGTGAGTGATGATAATTTGCTGCACCAATTCCTCTGACATCGTCTTATCTAATCGTTAGCTTACTATGCAAACATGACAAGTGAAATCTCCCGCAGCAAGCTTAAACATGTGAGAGGTTGATCGCGCAGAGAATCGCTGAGCTTATGTGAGTCGCGTGTGTAAAAGCAGCAGGATATATATTTTAGTTCTGCTGAGCCAAATAAGACAGGTCAGGGTGAAGAAGTGACAGCCAAAGAAAAGCTTACCACAAAACGGAAAAGTTATGACAAATCAGACTATAAGGCAAAAAGAAAGTGCAGCTTTATGGTTTCATGGACAAAAGAATTTCTGTGGCTGCAATATGACGAGCTAAATAACCAGGGCTGCACATAAGTGGTCCGCAGGTGCGCATTCGCTGTCAAAATAAAAAACGCGCACAAGATAAGAAGTTGCAACGCGTGTTTGCGTACATAAGATTTTCAGGAGGAGGACAGACATTTGTTTAGAACTCTTAAAGATGTCGAAGAAGCTCCTTTAAGCAATTACTTTGGTGTTCCTCCACCTCCAAAGAAATGTCAGAAGGAGTCCGAACCACAAAAGAAGCGCGTATTCTCGGAAAAGTGGTTGCAGGAGGTGAGCTGGCTTCAAACAAATGATGAACGCACAGAGATGTGGTGCGAATGTGCCGTGAAAATCCCACTCTAGCGGACAAAAACAGTGCTTTTTATATGGACGCAAACGCGCGTTGCAACTTCTTATCTGGTGCGCGTCTTTTATTTTGACAGCGAATGCGCACATGCGGACCACTTATGTGCACCCGTGTAAATAACATAATGTTCTGCCGGGTGTGTTGTTGGTTTTCTCTCGATTTCTGAGTCGACAAGCGCCTTTGTTACTGGGACCAGTCATTTTAAGAAAGGCCCCCATTAGAACCCATGAGAAATGCAAGAAATGCATTATTGCTCAGTCTACAATATCTTTCCCAGAACAAACACCAATTGCAAATAACATACTAAAAATAAACCTGAAAATCTGTTTAGAACAGCGTACTATGTTGCAAAGAGTGAACTACCACTGGCACAATGCAGCAGTCTGTGCAAACTTCAAAAAGCAAACGGCCTCGATCTTGGTTCCACTGCGAGCCCTGAGCACCAGTTATTATCTCCATCTTGTAAGTCAGCAGTGAGTATTATAAGCTACTCACAGTGGGTTGCTGTGATGTCTTTATTTCTAGAAAAAAGTTGTTACATTTATGATTGAATAGAGATTTCGACACAAATCTCTCGTTTTCTACTCTCAGACTGCAGCAGAGCACCTTTGGTTGATTCAGAGTTTAGCAACTAATCCTGTCTTATCTAGTTCATGGGCTTAGTTTAGACCCCCAGTTTGTCTACTGTATAATTACATATTAGCAATCTACCTGAGGTGACCAAAGTAGGAATACTGTTCATTCTTTATGAAAACTATCTGAAAATGAGGATTTAGATCAGAATTGAGCATCAAGCCTGAGTGTTACACATGATGGAAACAAGAAGAAAAACTGAACAGATCCACATTAAAGAAACTGTCAAAATGATCACAACAAACAGCCCAAACAGCTTTTAACTCTTCATTATGGAACAAATAGTACTTAGACTGAAATTAGCCTGTTTTATTGTCCCCCAAAGAAGAAGCTTATTGCGCTGTTACTGAGACTTAACGCCGTAGATTAAATGTACCCTTTGGAAAAAACTGCTGCAAACTTTATGGGAAGATTCATTTGTTGATGTGAACAAAACAACACAGCCAGTTTTTAATTAGTGCTGAAAAAGGAAAAAGAAGTTCACGGTTCCTGAAAAATAATATCACATATGGTGTATGCACAGTGATGTGCAATATGCTTTTAAACAGCACACAGCTTTTTCCACTCACTGTCACTTCTCATCTCATTGTGCCAGGAAAAATGGGAGAAGCTGCTGTGCAGTGAGAAGACAAGGCAATATGCATAAACATTACTGACATGACCTGCAGCTATCACTCTGTATAACTGAGTCATGAAAGAGGAAATGGAGGTGCTGAATTCCTTTCAAAATTTCAGAGATCCAAATAGCACTCAACCCAGGCATGCAGCGCCGTAGTCTGCCACAGCAGCCAAAACAGACGACATCCTCTGAAACTTGGCAGGCGTTTGAAGCAGGCATGAATAGCCTTTATATTTGCTGATGTGTATTAAATGCAGACTCGCGCAGACACTCCCAGCTCCTTTTCGGCGTCCGTATGAAGGATGAATAGCAGTGATTAGCAGCCAATTTGTCTGCAGTCTCTGGTGAAATTTTCACCCAGGCTGACTGACTGCAGCTTTCACCGAGACCTTTTGGCAGATACCAACTCACATCCGTCTGGAAGCTCAGAGGTAACAGCTTACTGTCAGAAACTGAACCGAGCTGAACTAATGAGTGAGCAGCAGCTGTTGGGATGACTGCTAGCTCTCAGCCAAATTAACTCCATAGAAGAATTAGAAAAACTGTGGGCTAAAGGTCGGCCGTTCTTCTCACAAGTCTGCTGGCTTTTTTTGCTGATAGCAGCACGCTAGCCCGCTCTGGTACAAGGCTCTCAGCTAATTTCTCCCTTCAGTGGTAACTTTTGTATTGAAGCTTAAAGTTATTATGTTCAAAGATGTGACCACGTTGTGCTTTGGTTCAGCTGGAGCTGCTAACTGCCTGCTAAGCTTCTCTTATCTCTTATTCTTTCTTTGTTTTGAAAATTCAATTCTGCGAGACAGACAAACTTTCACAGGTCACATCAGCTGGTCAAAATAAGACTTACCAACATTTTGATGCTAGGCTCATCCTCCCGTCTGAATCCAAACAGGTGTTAATATAGTATTTTCTGACCGATATTTGGAGCCTTCTTGTTTGAGAATCAGTCAGTCTCTACTATGATAACACAGCTGTTGCTGTGGCCTCAGACTCTGACCTTACAGTGACCAACCTGTGTGCAGACTATCAAACCCGAGGCGTGACAGCGTAGAAACTAGAGATGGACCGGTATCGGTCCGATACTGACCTAAATTACTGGATCGGATATCTGAGAGATATCTGTGTATTTGTTGCCTCGCTACCAAACCAGCATTTCATCTCCGAGGAAGTTTTCCCAGAGAGAAGTGAAGCAAGTGTGTAAGTTCATCTCTGAGTGTTTGTAAAGCATTCCCGCGTTAAGCTTAACAACCGATATATGGAGCGACTGCCTCTCTCTCTCTCTCCTGCTGCTACTTCAATCATGAAACTGATCAATGATCAGCTGATCGGCTTTTCTGTCGAAATACAAAATACAAAATGCAGCAAGATATTAAAAAAATTATTTTATTGATTAAAAAAGCACTATATCGAATTCATATCGGTATCGGCAGATATCCAAATTTATGATATCGGTATCGGTATCAGACATAAAAAAGTGGTATCGTGCCATCTCTAGTAGAAACTGACAGGCAGGCTACAGTCCGTCCGTCATTGTTATCCTGTGATGCTAAAAGGTGTCCTACAATGAAATGGTCCTCTAGAAGGAAATGTTAGAGACAAATGAATCAGCACAGTTATTAACCCTGTGCAGTCATGAAGGAGCGCTACACAAACAGCCAAAAGTCAAAAGTTTGGTTCCCCCTTTGTTTAAGTTTGTCTTTAATGAACCACTTTCTTGTTTTCTTCTGTGAACCTCAGTAAGAGTGATGACACCACCATCTGGTCCTGTCAGTATCCTGTCTGAGGAGTGTTCTGAGAAAAGCCTGCTTCTTCTAAGAGCTGATAATAACCCAATTAGCACAAGCCAGGGGAGAAAATCTGTGAAAATGACTTGTCTGCTGGAGCTTTTTGGCCTTTTTAGTCACGTGCTGTAGCACAAACAGCAGCGCGCTCACACGTGCCTTCTCTTTTTTGCTTATGTTAAAAATGAGCTTTGTTCTTGTTGGCACATATAATGTAAAAGTGATACACCCCCGTTTAAAGTCCTGCTTTAACCTAAATCCCTGTGATATTTGCATTCTGCTCCTCAGTAAATTAGCTGCATGGTTTTTGCAAATATTCAAAGGTGGGAAAAGGAATATATTCCAGCAGGGAGTCCACATTATCCTTCATTATCCTTGCAAAGCCTTATTTAAAAATCTCTTTTTAATGCAGCTCTGAATAAATGTGTGAAACAAATTCTCCTCCTTAAGGGGGGAATTTACGCATTCATTTTCTTGCAAGTTAGCAGTTCAGGTAGATGGGAATCTAATAGGGATTAAAATGTGTTTGCATGAATGCTGAAGACTCATTTTCTGCTAATAATTTGCTTTTTCCTAAGAAGGCAGCAGGTCTCAGAGGCTGATTCACAGGACTTTTGTTTATTACATATGAACAAATCTGTTAATCGAACAGGCAGGTAAACATGAACCATCTGAGTACTCAAATTACTCTCAGGAACAACAGCTTAGGATGTGGTAATTTTCCACTTAGGTTGCCCGGGTTAGGCAGAGGCTTAGTCCTGTCCTAACCCATGTCCTTATCCTCCACGTGCTCGCTGGACCTCGGATGGATCTTGAAAATGAAATGAAAGAATGTTTTGACAAGTGAACACTGAAGCTGCACTGATGAATATTCAAATGGATTTAGCAAAGTTGTCCCAGGTGGATAAACTGAGTGTAAACAAATGCTTAAAATGTTTCTTACAAAAATGATTTTTGTTGTGTATGTATTGGAAGCTCTAACAGGCTTGCAGTGTTTGCTGAGGCCATGCCAAGCACAGCCTTTTGGTAACACGTTCCTAAAAGCCACAGTAGACAAATCAAGGGAAACTCGTCAGGTCAGAGGAATGAAGCGACTCCATTACATACTGGAACAACCAGGAGAACCCTGGCTGTGGGCCAGGCTGCATTTTACAATACAACTTTATTTATGTAGCACATTTAAAAACCAAAGGTACACCAAAGTGCTTCTCAATAATACAATAAATTAAAATCAAATTAGATATAGGGGCAATAGCAAAGTACACTGGAAGGTGAAGGCACTAATTAACCAGGAATGCAAGTGAAATAAATAAGTATCAGAAGATAATTTAAGAATTAAATCAATTCATACACATAAATATCAACGGGAAGATTATTCCAGTAATAATATAAATTATCAAATCACTTTTATTGTCACATCACATGTGCAGGTACACGGGTACAGCACATACGAGTGAAATTCTTGTGTGCGAGCTTCACAAGCGACAGCGGTGTGCAAAAATACATAAGAACAAGCAAATTATAAGAATGACTAAATCTCAGAGTTATATGAATAAATATATGTACAATTTAAGAGTGTATGTTCTGGGTCAGTACTGACCCAGCATTCTGAGTTCTGGTCTATTTTTGAATGAACGTTTTGTTTCTCTGGTGTTTTGTTGATGATGATGATGATGATTATTGTTTGAGTTCTATGTGTTATATTTAGGGATGGGTATCATTTAGGTTTTATCCGACACCGGTGTCAAACCGGTACTTTTGAAACGGTGCCGGTGCTTAAACGGTGCTCAAACCGGTGCTTAAAGAATGGAGAACACAAAATTGGTCCAAAAACCTCTCATGTTTAGCTGTTTTTTGTAAAAAGATAACAATGTTAGCCTTTTCTGCAGCTATGGGGCATATATGGCATCACTCTTGGCTGGAAGCAGTGCTTAAACAATGGAAAAAACTCCAATTTTGTCCAAAAACCTCTCGTGTTCAGCTGTTTTCCACTTTTTCTTTGGTCATTTTAGCCTTTTTGGCCAGGGTGAAGGGAGTCTCTGCCATCAAACAAGAAGACAGCCGCATGTAGCTATGACGGTGTTTGCTAGTTCACCTGACATGCATTAATGTAATAACGTGGTTAGCCTACTCAACGTAAATTACACACGAACAACATTAAGCTACTCACGCAGAGAAGAACGGCTGCTGCTGCATCCTCATCATTTCTGCTACACTGGCAGGGCTAGGGGCCAGGACTCTCCTCTTCGGGTTTTGGGGGATGTTGCTAACTCCGGGTCCGATAATAGGCACCACACCCGCAGTAGATGTGCTCGGTGTGAGGTCTCGCAGCAAGCTATCAAATACGGCGCATTTCTGGGCTTTTAAAAAAACGCTATGCGTCGCCAGGTGTTTCATCGGATTTGAGGAGTTACCTCCTTTGACAGTATCACAGTATCAGCTTAAAGCACTTGTTGCTGCTGAGTTTGCATATTTTGCTGTGAAGTACAGCCAGACTTTTGACCGCTTCGCCTTGGACATTTTTAATCTGTAGCTCTGCTCTAAAAGAACGTACGTACCTGGGCCCGCCTACTATCCTCGGAAACATAAAATGATTGGCTAGAATCTAAAGTGTATCACAGCTCAGGAAATAAAGCACCGAAATGTGCGCTGCTTTTCGGTCTGGTTACTACCGTTTATGTCAGAACGGATACCGGTACCCGTCCCTAGTTATATTCGGTCTGCGTCTCTATTTAGTGGTTTCTTGTTTCCTGTTTTATTGTGAAGGTCTGTGTCTTATGTGAGTGTGCTCAGTATACGGTTCCCCTGTCTCGTCAGCTGTGATTTCTCCCAGGTGTGTTCCCCTCCTGTCTCTCATCCCTTGCTTACTGCCGTGTGTATATAAGCCCTGTGTTTCCTTTGTTCTCTGTCGCGTCGTTAACGTCTTCTGCCCTCACTCCCTCTGTGTGTTCTGTTTGCCAGCCTGCCAACCTGTCTAGTTATTCGGTACTCCCAGTTTAGTTAGTGTTTTTCTGTTCTGCTTCATCCCAGCAACAAAGCTGTGTATTTTGAGTTTCTTCCGCCTCCTTGAGTCCTGCATTTTGGGTCCTCTCTTCCTGCCTGCCTACACACAGAATGACTGTGTGTGTGTGTGTGTGTGTGTGTGTGTGCATATTTTAAAAATAGAATAAACAATACAATAAAATATACAGAGGTTGGCAGTTGGAAATGTGCAAAACAAGTGGCATTTATATACAGTATGTAGTGCATAATGTTGAAGTTCCAGTAGTGAAGCTGAGGTGTCTATGAAGTGTTCAGCAGTCTGATGGCCTGATGGAAGAAGCTGTCTCTCAGTCTGCTGGTACGGGACCGGATGCTGCAATTAAGTATCCAATTACGATTACAAGCCAGAAATGTTAGGTTGAATAAATAAGTTTTCAATCGTGATTTAAAAGATTGGACAGATCCAGACGCACGAATAGCAGCTGGAAGATTGTTCCAGAGGTTGGGTGCAGCTAAAGCAAAGCCACGGTCACCTGTGGTCTTCAGGTTGCACCAAGAGCATTTGGCCCGATGGTCACATTCTAGGCAAGTCGAGTTTAAACAGTGTTGCCTTTCAGACGACCTCTCTTACATTCGTTTTGTCATAAAAGTGAGGATTCCATTAAATGTTATAATTAGAGCCACGATTTTGAAGACTGTTATGAGCTAAGACACTCAGGAAATATGGAAGATGTTTGCGGATCCAGGTCAGGGGACTTCTGCCTGGCAGTCAGGGATCACGATAGTGTTTTCGCTCATGGCAAGGTTATGTACTCGTAGCTTCCTCTTCAATATGCATTCCCCTAGGCTGTTTAACTTGGTAGTGACCTTTTGGAGCATACTCGAGCGTCTTCAGCGCCAGCAGCAAGATTTTCCCTCCAGTGAATTGATTAAAGCAATCGTATGTGCCGTTCTGTATGCAACAAAAAGGAAAACTGACACAGGGGAGCTCATCACCGGAGAGGAAGAGTAAAGAGTCTTAATTAATGGGGGAGACTGTTCCACAGTGACAGAAACATAAATAGAAATAATGAAGTCACTGTGGGGTTACGGCTGTTTTGTGGACCTTGATGCTTTGAGCCTATGGAAAATTTTGTGCACCCTCAGGCCTTTATTCAGAGACTTCATCTCCCAGCTGGAACACACAGGATGTTCCGTGGTGGACTTTTCTAAAGAGTGGAAAACCACAAACGTCATAGCTCAGCACGGTCTCAGAGGTGCTCTTACTGTGGTGTTTCTCTTGAATACTAATGAGACATGCTGACGTGCATCTGCGCCTTGTTGTCGAAGCTAATGAACGGTTCGAATGAGTAGGATGCAGTCTAAATCAGAGTGTATTGTCTTAATTGTATTCTCCATATGGGAGTTTCACAGCTGCATTGCATCATGCAGCACAGAGACATTTGTTTAGGACAAATAAAGCTGCTTCTTCTAGTGTAAATGCCTGGTTTGTTCTCCGTGTGCTCGCTCTCAGGGAATCATGCTTTTCTGTAACACTGCAGGTCTTAGAACATATCTTAGGATCACTGTGAACTGGCCTAAATTATAAGAAAAGAAAAATGCCATTGAGTGTGTTGTGTGTTTCTAAAGTAGAGCTTAGGAACATTTCAACTGGATGACAGCTGATGGCTTATGTTGCTCCACAGTCTGTGTGACCTAAAGAATCCAGGAAAATACAACAAATGAATTTAGAACAAAAATACAAAGAAACCCTTGCAAAGCTTGATTATGGAAGGCAGACAGCAACGAGGCTGAGAACAGGAAACCTTTTTACTGGGTGGAATAATTCTTTGATTGGATGTAAAAACCCCCAAGGACCTAAAGTAGTGATATTACTGGCTAACTTCATCAAACTGATATATCTGTGACAGGCTGATATCTGCTGATACATCTGTGACAGGCTAATATCTGCTGATATATCTGTGACAGGCTGATATCTGCTGATATATCTGTGACAGGCTGATATCTGCTGATATATCTGTGACAGGCTGATATCTGCTGATATATCTGTGACAGGCTGATATCTGCTGATATATCTGTGACAGGCTGATATCTGCTGATACATCTGTGACAGGCTGATATCTGCTGATATATCTGTGACAGGCTGATATCTGCTGATATATCTGTGACAGGCTGATATCTGCTGATATATCTGTGACAGGCTGATATCTGCTGATATATCTGTGACAGGCTGATATCTGCTGATATATCTGTGACAGGCTGATATCTGCTGATATATCTGTGACAGGCTGATATCTGCTGATATATCTGTGACAGGCTGATATCTGCTGATACATCTGTGACAGGCTGATATCTGCTGATATATCTGTGACAGGCTGATATCTGCTGATATATCTGTGACAGGCTGCTATCTGCTGATATATCTGTGACAGGCTGATATCTGCTGATATATCTGTGACAGGCTGATATCTGCTGATATATCTGTGACAGGCTGATATCTGCTGATATATCTGTGACAGGCTGATATCTGCTGATATATCTGTGACAGGCTGATATCTGCTGATATATCTGTGACAGGCTGATATCTGCTGATATATCTGTGACAGGCTGATATCTGCTGATATATCTGTGACAGGCTGATATCTGCTGATATATCTGTGACAGGCTGATATCTGCTGATATATCTGTGACAGGCTGATATCTGCTGATATATCTGTGACAGGCTGCTATCTGCTGATATATCTGTGACAGGCTGATATCTGCTGATATATCTGTGACAGGCTGATATCTGCTGATACATCTGTGACAGGCTGATATCTGCTGATATATCTGTGACAGGCTGATATCTGCTGATATATCTGTGACAGGCTGATATCTGCTGATATATCTGTGACAGGCTGATATCTGCTGATATATCTGTGACAGGCTGATATCTGCTGATATATCTGTGACAGGCTGATATCTGCTGATATATCTGTGACAGGCTGCATATCTGCTGATATATCTGTGACAGGCTGCTATCTGCTGATATATCTGTGACAGGCTGATATCTGCTGATATATCTGTGACAGGTGATGCTGAATATCTTGAGGCTGAAGCGATAATCTGTGACAGGCTGATATCTGCTGATATATCTGTGACAGGCTGATATCTGCTGATACATCTGTGACAGGCTGATATCTGCTGATATATCTGTGACAGGCTGATATCTGCTGATATATCTGTGACAGGCTGATATCTGCTGATATATCTGTGACAGGCTGATATCTGCTGATATATCTGTGACAGGCTGATATCTGCTGAAATATCTGTGGGCTCTAATGAATGAAAATATTTCATAATTAACTGTTATGTAGGGAAAAATCACTGTAGTTGCAATACTGGCCCATGCAGAGCCAAACTATTCATACACAGGAACCTTCTCATTTAATAAGCAGTAGTTAGAAGTGATTAGCAGATACAGTACTATGTATTTTGCAGCAGATGCTTCCCCTACATGAGCTGGTTCTGGTTTCTTCCTGTTAACTGGGAGTTTTTCCTTCCCACTGTTGCCAAGTGCGGGAGGATTGTCTGATTGTGCGAGATTTAGGTCTTTACCTTATAATATGAGGCGACTGTTTATAAAATTTAATTTAATTTCTTACTTTGGTAATTCTGAAGGAGGCCTTATAACTATTAAATCTGTATGTGATACTTGTATGGTTGTAAGTGGGTAGTCAATAGTGAATTGAATACATTATTAAGTGATGCTAAATATTTGATATCCATATTCTTTTAGAAGCTGATGATGTTGAATGCAGTGTAACTGTTCTGCAGCACAGAGCCTCACAGGCTGTGTGTGATGAACACAACTGACTCCAAGTAAAACAATAAAACAACCAACATCAGAACACGTTTCATGTTTGTAGCTGGAAGCGTTTACAAAAGCAAAGTTGTGCGAGTGTGCGCAACTTACTGACACACATTCTTGTGGCTGTTCTGTTTCTTCCAGAAGCTTCCAGTGCCAAGCTAAGGTAACACATCTGCTTTTGCCAGATGTGTGAGCCCCAGTTCCATTTGTTAATCCCTCCTGTGCTGATGTGAGCCCATGTGTAAATAAGCCAATCGCGTACCTGCTTTAACATTCAGCCACGAGGCCCCCCTCGGTGCACGACTCAAAATGAGGAAGCGGTTGCATCAATCACAACAACAGCCTGAACCCTCTCACTGCTGTTTTGATTATCGACCGCGAAGCAGCATCGCGGCGTATTTAATGACGCCTCTGCTGTGGCGCACCGTAAGTGTCGGACGGTCACTTGTACCGCAGGCCGTCGCTTCTCTGTAGTCGTGGAAAGCCGAATGATCGGCTCGTCTGATTGTGCACAACTGTCCGCCCGGAGCTCCTGTCAATGATCCGTCTTTTTTGGTGCTTTGTTGTACTTATTGATCTGATATGTCACCTGTCTCGAATCGGTTATGACGAAGCTGACGATCAGTCATTTGAGAGGAGGAGTTGTTTGTCTCTGTTTCCATCTCCATATTTCACTCGCTCGGTTCTTGTTTGTGTCCCCTGGCGTTGTCTGGAGCTGAACGTGAGGGAGGAAAAGAAGGATGACATATCACATCGGCACTGAGAGGTTTTTGTTTTTAGCTCTGCAGGGGAAAACACAATATCAGAACCCTTATTTTGCCCCCGGCTGCCTCAGTGGTCATTTTATCTCAGTCTCACACAGAACACCAACGATTCTTATCACTTTACATCAAATAATATGTTAGGATATTGGATAAGAAAAAGATATTGCCCTTGGTCTATCCTAGTCAGCACTTTGTTGCTGTCGGGGCTCCTCTGGGATTTAGATTTTTATTCTTTTTATTTTTGAAGTGTGCAGTAAAAGAAGAACTTTGCTGTGTCCTGGTGAAAATCTGATTCCTCACAGCAGACATGAGGTCACGTGCTGTCTCTGTGATTTACATCAGAATTGTTTCAACCAGAGTCTGTCTTCTCTCACCTGCAGAGGTTTGTCGGGAACGGGAACTCGGAGAGCGTCGTTCAGAACAAGCTGTTCCACCCTGTGAGGACACGCTTCCTGCGATTCGTCCCTCTTGACTGGAACCCCAGTGGCTGGATGGGCCTCAGGGTGGAGGTGTACGGGTGCTCCTACAGTGAGTAACACTCAGCCTGCAGTTAATCCCATGGTATCAAAGTCTGCACTGACCCTCTCTAGTCACACTGCGTGTATCGATTTATTTATTTATACACTTGGTTTTGTAGCGTAGGACAAATACTTCAAAATGTATGATGCTGGATTCTTGGAGTATTTACTAGCACAAGGAGCATTATTGTAATTATTTTCATTTTAAAAGCATCAGTGTTTCAAAAACACTTTACGGAGCTTTGGGACCTGTGTACAGACCAGTGATTTAAACCTTCGCCCTGACAGCTTTGGTCTGCTGCCACTGTTAGCTCTTCTATTCACAAGTTTGACAGTTTAAAATTCTCTTTCCAAATTTGTCTTGCCTGTCACATTTTCATCAAATGAGGAGTGTCCCATGTTTTTGTAGCTTAAATTTACAGAAGTTTCCAAGGTTTAAATGCACCACAGGAAGACAGCCTTGCTGTTTTTTAAACAGGACCACTATGTGGATATATCGACTGAGTGTGCATGTGTTTCCTGATAAGCTTTTGCCCTTTTGTTTAGGATTAAGAGGTTTTGGAATGAATGTGAATAAATGTCACCACAAAGCCACACAAACATACCTCGCCCTGCCAATGGACGAGACAAGGCAGCACTCAGAGATCTCCAGTGCAGTAGTAAATGGTAAATGGAATGGTTCTTATATAGCACTTTTCTGCTCTGCGCTCTCAAATCACTTTACATCACACATTCATATTGTACAAGCACTTTTTTCAATGCTTTTTCTGTGTAAGTGCTTTCTATCTAACATCCGCACACACTCACACTCCGATGGACGCAGCGCAGAGCAACTTGGTGCTTAGTATCTTGCCCGAGGATATTTGGCGTGCAGACTGGAGCAGCCAATAATCGAACTACAAACCTCGGCATTAGTGGAGCATCTGATGACCTGTCGATGCACCATTCTGGACTGCTCCAACCCATAAGTGCTACAAAGGTTGTATAAATGTTTGTTAGCCTTTTTAACCTCCTTGTGTGCAATAACCAGCAGTAAGTGTGTTTCCTCCATTTCTGTGTAAATCATTGCAGCGATGTGAGATTACTCCCCGAAATGCTCTAAACCAAAAGTGCTCATTAGAAAACGAGGAAGAGGACGTAGAAATATTTGGCTTCAAATGGAGGGTGTAACAGTACAAAGTTTAAGCCAGTGTGATAGTACCTCAAACCTCTGTTCTGTCAGATAGTGATAGCTTCCACTGGAACAGAGAGACCATCTGTTTATTGCAACCAACATACAGTCACTGTGTGGCTTCAAAGCAGGACCTCACAAACCAGTTGTGTCCATCAGTCATTCGTTCTGTTACAGACAGTGACTTGTACTTCATCGCTCCTCCACTATGAGATGAAGTATTTCTTTGAAAATAAGTGCTGTGGTATTGCATATAGAATAAAAATCAGTTCTAAAACGCTGGTAAGTACTTCAAAGTACCAGCAAAGCCAGTCCTGCACTTATACGGATCCACTGTAAACTCTCTGCATCAGCAACACTAAAGAATGGTCAGGACAGGAAATAAAGCCAAACAACACATCTGTAACAGTTCAAATATCTTACAGTTTTCAGGTTGTTGTGTCTCTCTGTGTGGGCTTTATGGGACAAGCGCTCTGTGACATTTAAACCTGTGACACACACTGATAGCAGGGCAGCACCACCCCTGAAGGTGTGAAACTTGGTGCTTTTAGCTGCATCAGCTTATAATATCTCACACCAAGAAAACACTAATGAAAGCATCTGGATAGAAAAGGCATCGTGTCCATTATTGGTGTTATTGATATATAATCATTGTGCAACAGTCTTTTAAAAGCAAAGCAATGACTTGTGATTATAACAGAAGCAAAAATGAACACAGTGCGTTTTATATATCTTGAACAGTCAATAAAAAGCACGTAATGGGGATTCACTGGTGCACCTCGCCCACATGTTGTGAAGCAGCACTAACTAGATGAGCCAGTGAATTACTGCACACTGGAACACCATCAGAACAGGTCATGGTGAACAGTTTTATGATACCGACCACCTCAGCAATGTTGGAGAAGTGACTGCCTCATACAGCGCAGTACAAATTAAAGCTGAAATCTGAAGATTTGACTCCTGCAGGTAAGTGGTTCTGGTGGAGTGGCATGCCTCGGAAACTGAAAACATGCACTTTTGGACCCAACCCACACGTTTTGCTTGCATAATTTAGGTCTACGTTTTTTCCTTTTCACTGGATCTCAACCTCATTGAAGACCAATGGAAGATTTTAGATGGATGTCTCAGACAGCCGTAACTACCATCATCTGAACACCAAATAATAGTATGTCTTTGTAAAAATGTTCCTTTCCTCCTGCAGACCTTTGGAGAGTCACTGCACACGAAGCTGTTCATGTGGGGCATGATGATCCAACGCCTTACCAGACATTTTGTATTTCCTGCGGTTTTTCGTACTGTAATACTCTGAGTCATTAAAATCGGATGAGTGTAGCAGTAAGAAATTACAGATTCCAAAAGCTGCACAGGACGAGATCTCTGGAACGGGCTCACCTCAGTGGAATCACATAGCTATTATCAATACTATCATTTCCACCAGAGTTTTATATTCGTGTTTATATATGCGGTTTATATATTCATGGGTTATTCTAGTGTATTGTGGTGACATTAAATTATAATAAATTGTGCCAAATGGCACAGGTTGCTTTGTCGCATGCTTTATCATTGTCTGTTGTTCTTTATAGAAGCGCGTTATTCTCCTGACACTGAGTCAGTGAGGTTTTATGTATCCAGACATAACAGAAACCATGTGCTGCTTGCCAGGCTCAGATGAACAAAACATGGCATTAGACCGTATTATTTAGCTGCTGGACAGATGGCTTCACATCTAACACTAGAATACTTTAGTATAAAGAGGAGTTCATGTTCAGCTCAATGACAGTAAAAAGCCCAGGTCCTGTGGGTTCAAAGCAATACCAGTTCCCACCACTCCTCCATAACTCCTCCATAAAATCTTCCTCCATGATCATGCCGGTGAGATCTGGATGCTGGATGCTCTGATCCTACTTTAACGTATTTTTGCTTATTTTTTGCTATTTTCTGTTGCTATCTGCCTGATCTTGCATTATTGACATTATTGTAACTACACATTTACAATACCACAGAGATACTCTCATTTCTACTAGTCCATAATATACGTACATTTCATCGTGTTTAACTCTGGTTAAATCTGGCCAAGCGAGTGCCGGCAGGAGAACAAAGGACGTGACCCAAAGCGAAGGCTATGAGGGAAATGAGCCAGCATCAGGAACAGGCTATGGGTTCACACACAGCCTTGCTAAGTATCCTACTAGCCAATGTTCAGTCCTTCCAGAACAAGCTTGACAACCTCAAGGTCCGTGTCAAGTTCCAGAGAGACATTTGGGACTGCAGCCTCCTGAATAAAAACTGGTGCGACAATCCCAGCATTACGTGCTCTGGCTCACCCAACCTTTTTTTAAATTTTTTTTTATTATTTCTGGGTTTTACAGTTCACGATGCGGATTACAGGCATTGATTAACACAATTTGCAAAAAAAAAACCAAACAATCAGGAGTGACCAGTAGCCAGATTATTGATTTTAAAATTTGAGAATTAAATTCGGCTTATGTTATTCACATATGCTGTTAACTCCTCCATCCTATAAATCTCTAGTGTTATTTCCCACCACAATGATAAAGTCGGTACATCTTGTAATAACCATTTCTTTGTTATACATTTTTTACTTGCAACTAGCAACATTTATTTTTTAGACCATTCCTGTGGCGTACATCCAAAAAATTGTTTTCATTCCAAAAGGGAATGTACAGTTGAAAATTTTTTGTAGTGTTTCGTGAACGTCTTTCCAATAAGTCCTGATCAAAGGGCAGTCCCACATTATGTGAGCGTGGTGTGCTCGTTGGTGTCCACATTTTCTCCAACATACAGGGGGATTCCCGTCATGGGCTGGGCTGTAGTTACATCCTAAGGTTTTAAAAACTGAGCTTAAATAAATGATTAGCGGTAATAAAAGCCAAGGGAGGTCAACAGTGATCACTGACTGTTTTAGGAGCTTTTTGAGATCAAATAGAAGAAAATACAAAACATTAAACATGTTAACAACACAAAAGCCATATTAAACACAGACTACTTTAGGCCCGGAAGTAGGATTCGTCACGTCATCACTTAACGACCGGATATCTTCACATATTCAGTTAAGTGAGAAAGCTTATTTGTAAGAAATGTATACAAAAAGGAAATTTTTATTTTTTATTGACACTATATGCCTTTTTAAGCATAGCTATCAAATCTACATTAGTGTTCGACGCCACTCTGATTGTTGTCTTAATATAATGTCTTATTTGCAAGTATCGATAACAATCCTGCTTTTCCAGATTGTATTTTTGTTTCAGTGTATCAAAACTAATTAATTTTAGTTATAGTATTCTCTGCAATTTTCTTTTTAAGTTTCCATGCTAAGATTTTCATTGATTTTGATCCACATTCATAATATTTCTGTTTCAAATATAGCAATTTTCTCTCTATCGCTTGTGTATTCAGCTTATTTATTTCATTTCTGATCATTGTTAGTTGTTTTAGAGTGCTGGTTGAAGGCATTTGTTTATGCTCACTTTCTAATTGTTTTTGAGTCTTTTGTAATTCTGCCATTTTTTTCTCTCGAGCTTTTTTCTGAAAAGAGGCAAATGCTATGATCTCCCCTCTTATGAAAGCTTTTAATGCATCCCATAGTATTGGAGGTGACACTTCTCCGTTATCATTTGTTTCAAGGTAATCTTTGAGTTCTTT
>NW_024582644.1:462256-478093 GCF_018398535.1 Haplochromis burtoni | reverse complement strand
TTACAGAGATGCACATCACCTAATATGCTTAATTGGTAGTAGGCTTTCGAGCCTATACAGCTTGGAGTAAGACAACATGCATGAAGAGGATGATATGGACAAAATACTCATTTGCGTAATAATTCTGCACTCTCTGTATGTCTATTGTACCCATCTCACATGATTGGATTTTATCCCTATCTTTTCCAAACATCATGAAATAATCTATCCCTGTATAAAGGGAATGTGGAGCTGAGTAATGAGAATAATCTCTCCTTGTAGGGAAACGATTTCTCCATACGTCAATTAAATCTACCTCTTCAAAAAGTGCAGAGACTCTTTTATACAAAGTACTTGATTCCAGCATTCTTCTATTAGAGCTATCTAAATCCGGCCGCAGGCAAATATTCAGATTGCCGCCACAAATCAAGGGGCCTTGGGTTTCTGTCACCATTATATTAATAATTTTTTTAAAGAAACTCAGGTCACTTCCTGGTGGTGCATCAACATTCATTTATGTAACCAGATTACCATCAACCGTTCCCCGAACCAGTATAAACCTCCCCTCCTTATCCTTAATTTCAGACAACTTTTCAAAGTTTAGATCCCTAGAGATTAAGATCACCACACCTCGCCTGCAGCCAGATTTTTATGATGAGGAGAACATGTTTGTAAAGCCCATTCTCTTGAGTTTTCCATGTTCATTATTAGTCAAGTGGGTTTCTTGGAAATATACGATCTATGCTCAATCTTTCTTCATTTTAGTTAGAAATCTACTTCGCTTAATAGGATTTGTAAGCCCATTTACATTAAAAGAAATAACCTTCATCCCTTTGGCACTCACTTTTCATAAAATGAAGTATCAGAACTTGAATAACTTATTGACTGGTCAACTCCCTCTGAGAACCCGAGCAATGAACAATAATAACTGCTCAAAACCAAACAGAAAAAGAAAAACGTGATTCCAAGATTGGGGTCATTCCTATCAGACCCTGGCACATATGTTGTGTAAGTCCCACCAGCAGGGGGAAGCCTCTCCTTGCTAAAGGATAAGGGCCCCTGATTTCACCTTTAAGGTGCATTTCTCCATCGTCTCTCTGATAGTCTTAACTATCCATCTAGTAAGGGGAAGGTATCTATTGTCTCACCCATTTTGACAGAGTAGTATATCCTCATTGGTCTCCTGTAATGGAGGGGGAGCACCTCCTAAAAATCTGAAGATGCTCACGAATGGTTCTTTCTCTGTGCCCCTCTGAGTCGCGCCGCTGCAACATCCCCATCGTCTCCCACGCTGAACTTGACAACTGCTCCGTTAGGGTTTGCTTCTGTGTGACTTTAGCGATCTGGAATCCCCTGGTTCGCATATCCGCGTCGCCTCCTCCGCCGTCGAATAGAGCACAGTTCCATCCTGATAGAAAACCCTCAATTTAGCAGGATAGGGAGTCTGAGATCTTATGTTCTGTTGTTTCAAAGCCTTTTTAGCTTCAGCATAGTCCTTACGTTTCCGCAGGATGGCTGGGGCATTGCACTCGGTCTTCCACTTTCGCGATACGGGTCTCTGCTTCGGTTATCTTATTGTTGACTCTGACCAGGTCAGACTTGAAATCTTGGAACTCTCTCCAAAAGTCCCGTATTTCTTCCAGTATCGTGGTTAAAGCATAATCTTCCTCCACACTAGCCATACCATTAGCTTCGTGTCGAGGTGGTGACGCCACTGCAGGAATCCCTTCATTTGTACGTTCCTCTGCCGACTCTTTCTGCTTGTCTCTTTTCCCTATGTTCACCCCGCGTATACCTTTACTGTATGTCGAAAGATTTTTAGTAATTTAGATGCTTTACGGGGTGAAATAATTAATTATGAGAGAGCTACCCGTTAAGCTGCCATTCGGTGGGGTGACGTCACCAGAACCCCCAACCTGGAACTTTTAATCATTAAATGTCGCCCCTTCTATCTGCCTCCGCAGACATAGCCTGCACAGTCTACATTTCGCCTCATGCGGACACTGCCTTGTGCGAGCTACACAAGGCTCTCACACAGCATTGAACATTTCACCAGTCACGAGGGAGATCGGACGCTGGACGGACCAATCAGTGGCCGCACTGCAGGACCGACTTAATGACATAGGCTGGGAGATGTTCCGGCACAGCTCTGATGATATCGACATGTTTACAGAAGTGATTGTGGGATACATTGGGAAACTAATGGATGACACCGTGGAAAAAAAAACTATCATCTGTACATTTCTGAGTCAGAAGGCATGATTGGACAAAAACATCCACGAGACCAACTGCTCCACTGGCGATGCCATATCACAGCTGTTACACACAACCCTGTGCCATTTGGACCCTATGTTCTGTTTGTGGGCTACAGTTCTGCATTCAACACAATAATCCCCTCAAATCTTTTCACCAAGTTGAAGGATCTAGGTCCTCTACCAGAGGCCTGGGAGCTTGAGGGTCCTGCACAGTATCTTAGCTGGTCCTAGGACTGCGCTCTTCTGGACAGAGATCTCCGATGTTGTTCCTGGGGTCTGCTGGAGCCACTCGCCTCGCTTGGGAGTCACTGCACTTGGTGCTCTGATTACCACTGGGACCACTGTTACCTGGTGGTGGCTGTGGCTCAGGTGGTAGAGCAGATCAGCTACAGGTTGGTGGTTCGATTCCTGACTCCCCCAGTCTGCATGCCAAATATCCTTGGGCAAGACCAAGGGTTACTAACCCCAAATTGCCCTCCGATGCGTCCATCAGAGTATGAATGTGTGTGAATGTTGTTTAGTTGCACTTCAGTTTAGAAGTGCTTGTATGAGTGTGATTGGGTGAATGAGGCATGTTGTATACAGCGCTTTGAGTACTCCGGGAGAGTAGAAAAGCACTATATAAGAATCAATCCATTTACTTCACCAAGGGCTCAGAGAAGAGCCCTTGGACTGGACAACCTCGACCCAAAATTAAGGCTATTACTGGTGCCAACTGCAGCCCCATAACCATCAGAAGGCATCTGAGACTGAAGGGCTTCAAAAACAAAAAACGTCTTCAAAGGCCGCGTCTCCTTGAACGCCACAGATCTGACCATTTGAACTTTGCAGGAGAGCACCAAACATTAGAAATTGAAAGGCAGAAGAAAGTTTTATTCTCTGATGAGAATAAATGTAACCTTGATGGTCCTGATGGTTTCCAACATCATTGGAATGACAAGCAGATCCCACCACAGTGGAGGGGGCACCATAATGGTCTGGGGTGCTTTTTAATTCAGTGGAACAATCTAGTTTCACGAGGTGCAGGGGCGTCAAACAGCTGCGGGCTATGTCCAGATGTTGCAGAGAGCCTGCTCATGACTGAGGGCCCTCGTCTGTGTGGTAACCACTGGGTTTTTCAACAGGACAACGCTACAGTACCCAATGCCCACTGGACAAGGGACTTCTTCCAGGAGAATAACATCACTCTTTTGCACCATCCTGCGTGTTCCCCTGATCTAAATCCAACTGAGAGCCTTTGGGGATGGATGGCGAGGGAAGTTTACAAAAATTTACAAGAGTTCCAGACAGTAGAAGCCCTTCGTGCAGCCATTTTCAACACTTGAAATGTTCCCATCACCTCATGGAAACTCTTGCATCAAGTATGCCGCAACAAATTTTTGAAGTAATCAACAACAACGGTGGAGCTCCTCATTACTGAGTTCATGTTTGGAACTCTGATTTCTGTGTTGGGGGGGTTTCCGGGATTTTTTGGAGGTGTGGTCTGAAACTTTGGAACAGCCTGCTTCAGTTTAAACGTTGTTTTCAATAAATTGCTCAAAAGAATATTTTGTCTCACTCCCATTTCTTCTTGTTGCATTTGAAGCTCTTCTTAAAAGCTTGTTAAGATCCAACCATGTAAAACGTGATTTTTTGCCAAGTGGTCTTAAACTTTTCATTGGGACGCTATATATTGTCAACCACCTCCTCTACATGGATGACATCAAGCTGTATGCCAAGAGTGTATGAAACATCGATTCACTGATCCACACCACCAGAATATACAACAAGGACACTGGGATGTCATTCAGGCTGGAGAAGCCGCATGATAACAACGAGAGGGAAGGTAGTCGGAACTGAGGGGACCGAACTACCAGAAGGCAGCATTGCAGACATCATGGTCATCAGCTACAAGTACCTGGTGATCCCAAAGGTACAAGGAAACTACAAAGAGGCTGCTAGGAAAGCTGCAACCACCAAGTACCTTCAGAGGGTCAGGCTGTGTCCTGAGGAGTCAGCTGAACGGTAAGAACAAGATCCGGGCTATCAACACCTACGCCCTGCCCGTGATCAGGTACCCTGCTGGGATAATAAGCTGGCCAAAGGAGGAGATAGAAGCCACTGACATCAAGACAAGAAAGCTCCTGACCATGCATGGAGGGTTTCACCTAGGGGTGGGTGGTATGAACGGTATACGGTAGAAACTATATAAATTTGGCCAACGGTAGAGATTTTGACTATACCACTCTACCGCGATAGCGCATGTTGATGGTGTCATCAAGCAGAGCCTGTTTTGGTTGAAAGCATTGCAGCGGCTGCAAACAATATCATCTGCAAATTATGCCGGGTGACAGTAATAGCAAAGAGACGAAGCACTTTTGGAAGATGGGGAAAGCCAAAAACTGCGCTTCCTCCACTTCGCTACCATTGATACATTAATGCGGTATTCTATCACAGCTGCTCTATTCCCATGTTGTTGCAGTACATTAATGACTAACCTCGTACTGTGGATGGATTATCTCAGTTGTTCTCCTGACTGAAGTTTGGTCTGTTTACAGCATCCTGCTATGCGATTTCATTTGTCTCTAACAATCAGGAACCTTCACGTTAACTTTTATCGAGTGGAAAAAAATTGGCGTTCATCCTCCAGCTTCACTGTGCTAATGTTATGCTAACGTAGCTGTTTTGCTAGCAGTCACGTACAGGACATCATTATATACAAGCTAGTCCAGCTTCAGTAACCCTACAAACGCCACTGCTGTTTAGTTTTCTGTCTTCATTTATGTTGGAAGTGATAGCAGAGCTGTACGTTTTAATTTTTTCAGAAATCTCTCAGTCAGAACATGCTATATCATGTTTAGGTGGAAGCTAGCGAGCTAACTTCCTGCTAACTTCCAACTCCGTTGATTTGAATAAATTCTGTTTTCATGGATGCCTGGATGTTAAACTTAATTGTTACACCTGGTAAAGCAGCAACGCTGATCATTTTATTAAAGGTGAAAGAATTTAGACAGTTTTTCAACTCTCAGTGATGCCACAGTGTTTGTTTGACTTTGGGACCTGAAGGAGACGGAGTTTAGGACCCAGAATACTCTGCGAGGTTTCTGACTACGGCAGCTGTAATGCTCCGACAATCCATCAGGCAGTGCGGCTTCGTAGCTTACCAAAGTCGGACTAAAACATTTTTGGACAGATTTCTACGCGCCGTGTAGCACATAAAATCGGTTCGAGGTCAGTAAGCACAACCAGAATTCATACATAAGGCACACTGTCGATTTTGAGAAAATTAAAGCATTTTAAGTGTGCCTTGTAGTGTGTAAAATACGTTATACAGAAGAAAAGAATATATCGCGATATATATTGTTACCGCACATGCTTCAAATTATACCGTAATATGGATTTTAGGCCATATCGCCCAGCCCTAGTTTCACCCCAAGTCCAGCACTTGGCTGTACGCTAAGTGGAAGGAAGGAGGCCGGGGACTGGTGAGTGTCGCATGAGACAACGACAATCCACGATGTTCAGGAGACGCCCACTAGGGTGGTGGCAAATGGCTGAGCTAAGATCCTGTGGGACTTCAACATACAGAGGGACAAAATGGTGATGGCTAACCAACCAGACATAGTAGTGGTGGACAAGAAGAGGAAGATGGCTGTAGTGATAGATGTAGCGGTTCCAATTGACAGCAACATCAGGAAGAAGGAACACGAGAAGCTCGTGCAGTACCAAGGCTTCAGAGAACAGCTCGAGAAGATGTAGAGGGTGAAGGTAACAGTGGTCCCAGTGGTAAAGGTTTGAATCATATCTATCTATTAGACTCCAGTTTACCCAAGTAAATGGAAAACCTTCACACATTAATTATGGAGTTCCACAGGATCCTACATTGGGGCCAATTCTATTTACATTATATTATTCTTCCCTTAGGGAGTATTATTAGATATATCATACACTTCCATTACTATGCAAATAATACCTACATGATAGCCATGATGCACAGTTTTGTCTGTCTATGAGGACAAACACAAATTAGTTAAATTGCAGGAATAACTAAAAGCAGGGGTGGGAGAACTCAAGGGCTGGTGTCCTGAACATTTCCGATATGTCCTTGATCAAACCCAGCTGATTTAAACAGCTGAATGACCTCCTCAACATGTGTCTTAAGTTCTCCAGAGGCCTGGTCATGAACTTATCATTTGATTCAGGTGTGCTGACCCAGGGTGAGATCTAAAACCTGCAGTCTAGAGTTCCCCACCCCTGCATTAAAGTATGATCTGTATGACCTCTGATTTCCAGCTTCTAAAATAAAAACTGAGGTTATTGGAGTAATTTTTGACCACGCTATGTCCCTACATATCAAATATGCAGGGATGCTTTCTTGTATGTACACAATATCTCTAAAATTACAAACATCCTGTCTTAAAGTGCTGCAAAAACCAGTTAATTAAAGTTCATTACTTCTAGATTTGGACAATTATATATAATTATTATCAGCTCGTTCTAACAGCTCCATGTAAAGACTTCACAATACTGCAATAAAGGGACTGACGGGGACAGAGACAAATTATATTGCTCTCATATTAGTTTCTCTTTAGTGGTTCCCTGTTAAATCTACAATGAAATGTAAAATCCTATATAAAGTACTCACATACAAGGTCTTGATTAATCAGGTCCTATCATATCTTAAAGACCTCATAGTACCGTATCACCCCCGATAGAGCAGTTTCCTTTCAGATTGCAGGCTTACTTGTAATATTTAGTATTAAGTGGAAAGGAAGGCAGAGACTTCAGCCCCTTTTTATGTGAAACCAGCTCCCAGTTTGGATTGGGGAGACAGACATCCTGTCAACTTTTAAAGTTCAGTTTAAATAGTTTCTTTTGGATAAAAGTTTTGGTAATGGCTGGATCAAGTGACCCTGAACCTTTCCTTCGATGCACTCCAAAAAACATTTACCTTTTTTAACTTTTTATGTGTTTATAAAGCATTTTAATCATTAGTTATTATTATTCTCTGGCTTTTTTGCACAGTGTGTCTTTTGTCATTTCTCCCAACCCCGACCGATCACAGGGAGTGTTTCATTTCTGCTGATGCCAAATACTTGCTCATAGAGGGTCCTCTGATAATTGGGATTTTCTCTCTATTATTCGAGGCTTTTACCTTACTATTTTTGTTATCTGGTGCTGAATGAATTCAGCTGAACGAGCTGGTGGGGCCGAATTGCCTTTTTATTGTGTGGACACATACTAAAAAACATGTTTTATTTGCAGAATGCCAAATGCCTGAACCCAAGAGAGGCTAGGTACCAGTTGCTTTTTAGTTGGTTTACCTTCATAATCACGTACTGTGCGGGTTTCCAAAATATTAACCTGAAGCTCTCGTCTGACAGTTCTCCACAGATTTCAGCTTTCCTGAACCAAGATCCTTCCTCACTCTTTCAGTGCCATAGAATATATCTTAGCCTGGACAGTACTAAATGTGCCAGGAGTAAAACTGGAACTAGTAGGTCAGTTAGTAAGTAAGAGTAATACAATTTTATTTGTTTAGCACCTTTGATAACAATCACAAAGTGCTTCACAGAAAATAAAACATGAAAAAAAAATTAACCAAAGCCAAGTTTAAAAAGATGAGTTTTTAGCTGTTTTTAAAAAAGAGACCACTGAGTCCACAGATCTCAAGCTCAAAGGGAGAGAGCTCCAGTCTTGGGGCCACAGTTACAAAAGCTCTGTCACCTTTTGGTAGCAGCCTCGTATGATGGACAACCAGCGAGCCCTGATCACATGACCTCAGGGACCTGCTGGGGAGGTATGGATGTAAAAGAGCTCTGAAAAGAACTCCAAGATTCCTGGTAGGAGCACAAACAGACTTTGGTTTTCTGGTCATTATGTAGAAAAAAGTTATCAGTCATCCAACCTCTAATGGAGTCTATGCACCTATGCAAAATCTGTAGTTTGGAAACATCTTGGGGCTCAAAGGAACCCACCCAGTGTCTCAGCCCATCTAGCAAAATGTGATGATCAACAGTATCAAAGGCAGAGGTCAGGTCCAACATCAGCAAAACGGAGCATTCTCCTCATCACATCAAGACATCACTGAACACTCTAAGAAGTGCAGTTTCAGTAGAGTGGGCTCCGCGGATGAATTTATGCAGAGTGTATCCAGAACAGTTATAAGCTGCGTAGCCACAACCTTTTCTAAAATCTTAGCAATGAATGGTAGTTTTGAAATTGGTCTATAACTGCTAAGCACAGAAGCGTCAAACTTGGGTTTTTTGTTGCAGCTGTTCCTCTTCCTGTTCCCTATTGCCGTATTGGCACTTACAGAACCTCCGATTTTTTTGTGGCCTGCCTCGATCGGAAGTAACAAAGTCATACTAGCCATCATATACAGATTTCTAAGAGACCTACTGTCATTGAAACAGCAAACTGGTTAATCATGTGTTCCAGCTTTATGGCATTCCTTGTGGCATTTAATGGAGGTCCCCTCTTTGTCTCTCAGGTCTCAAAAATCTTTGAAAGCTAAACTTAGTTTGATCCTTAATCTAATGGAGAAATGGTGAAAACTAGGAACAGCATTATGGTGTTTGATGTTATCAGATCCATGGTCCTGGAGCTCTCATTTGGCCTGGTTAGAATATCTGCATAATACATTTACCTCCTCTGCAACTGGTCACTGCTCTTCTAAAGCCTCTTAAGCCTCTTAAAGCTTCCATTGTTCCCCATTCTATAAGGCAGTGACTGTGCCATCGGTTTAACACTATCTTTGCCAACATGTGCATGGAAGCAGGCTATCGCAGTTCTTCTTCGAACTGCTGAACAAAATTGCCACCCTGCAGACAGGAGGAGAACCCTGTCTGCCCAGTATGTTCCAGAACGTTTGGCTTCCATCAATGGGACATTACGTTGATGCACCTTTTAAAATGGACAGAATAATAGATTACCTGTATCCATGATAATCACTCAAACTTGCACATTTCTCAAATAAAGCCAGTGTCTTCCAGTCTTCTGCCCACACTCCACTGAACCACTCTCTCTTTTTCTGGATAGCTGCCTAACTGTCTGCTGCTCGTTCAAAGCCGCTGTTCTGGAAACTAACAAGCAAGATGTCAAAATGACATTAAAAATACCTCTTCTGCCATCGTTTACATCCTCCGATGACCTCCCTGCTCGGTACCAGTTGGGAAAATGTATTCCTGTCGTTTGATTATCTTTACGTAAAACGTTTAAACCACCAAGTTGTCTGAGTCTGCTCTCAGGTCCAGTTCATGCTGAAAATATGACAGTATCTGCACTGTGATTTGTAAGATGCACATGAGTTAAGACAACCAAATAGATATTAGACACACTTTAATTGTCCTTTACTTACAGTCACTGACGTAATACTGACTCTAGAGTTGATCCTTTTCTTGTAGAGTCATACGTGGCAGACTTTGATGGCAGAAGCTCATTGCTGTATCGGTTCAACCAGAAGTCCATGTCGACGGTCAAGGACGTGATTTCTCTGCGCTTCAAAAGCCATCAGGCCGAGGGCGTATTGCTGCATGGAGAGGGGCAGAGAGGAGATTACATCACCCTAGAACTTCACAGAGGAAGACTGGACCTCTACCTCAACCTAGGTGAGCTCTGTTTTTCCAGTGTTCCTGTGGACATTGACGTGTCATTGCTAGAGATGAAGAGCGTGAGTGTGTTTGAGGGGATATGGGGCCTTTAGAGGAGATATATTTTGGAGGATGTCTTTACGATTAAGTTCTCATTAGCTCAACCTGAATGTATAATAAGCTCACTGAATGGGAAGAGCAGTGCTGTTCCTTACAAACGATACTGAAAGGTACAGACCAGCTTGGCTTTGTTGAGAGAAGTTTGAGAAGCAGTGCCTACTTCCACCTGTACATACACAAATACAGCGTCATTACTGGAGATGTGTCTGCTCACTGTCTTCTTGGTCTTCTGTTTGTAAAGATGATAGCAGAGCGAGGTTCAGCAGCCATCGTGTTCCTGTCACTGTGGGCAGTCTGCTGGATGACCAGCACTGGCACTCGGTTCATATAGAGCGCTTCAACAAGCAGGTTAACCTCACAGTGGACTCCTACACACAGCGCTTCCAAACCAAAGGGGAAGGACACTCACTGGAGGTGGACTACGAGGTGAGTCCATGTGCTGACTGGATTACAGACAGTGGAGGTTAGACAGCAGTTAATGGATTTAGCTGCTGAGGATGAGACAACCCTGTCATTATTAAAGCACTGATGAACTGTGCTCATGGTGCTAAACAGACTCTAGCCTGTGTATGTCCTGAAAGAGGCTTTATTTGAAATAATCATTTGAAAAACAGAGAGAAACAGAAATAGCAGACGGGTCATTTTTGATTCCTCAAAAGAACAGCTGCCTGCCAAGAACGCTGGCAGCCTCTGCAGACCTTTACACAGCATTTAACATTGTGTGACTCTGCATTGTATGCTGTGCAAACAGGGACATTTTGCTTTAACCCCCAAAGACCTTGGATACATTTTAGCAAAAAAAAAAAAAACATACCTAGATTCAGTCGGTAAACGCTTCACAACTCTGCAGCCGAACTATGCAACCTTGGCCTCTCTGGACACGAGACAAATGGCCCCAGAAACTGTCCTTCAGTCTTATTAAGATTAAAGTGTGAGCAAAAGCCTTATGACCGAGAAAATTTCGATGCTATTAGTGTGTTTAAGAAAAGGTTTAGCTCTACCAGATTTGATGCTTCACAAATGACAATTTAATCCCATCAGTACTAGGGGGTCTTATTATTGTAGCATACGGAGAGCTGTGCAGACTCTGCTTGGTTTGTGTATTAATAAGAGATACATCCGTGTCCCAGTGCTGGGACTGGCGGACTTAAGTGATTCTAACTTTATTTATTGTAAACCCATTCAAGCCATTCATGAACAGAATGTTCATCCTCAGTACATCTGGAACAAAACCAAAAACCATACATGCAGTGGAGTCTAAACAAAACAGAAAACAGTCCAGGGCGTTGGCCAGGAGGACAAAACTAGCAGGAGGCTGACACAGAGGAATTCTGGAGGATGACTGGGAGGCCAGCAGCAGAGATCAACTCATGATGGAAAAGACGTGGCCTATCTGGAGGCTTGGCCAGAGATTACCGATGGCTGAAGAGGTCGGACTCCTCTGGTGGCTTGGCCGGGAGCCGGAGGCGACATGGGAGGAGACGGGACTCTTCTGGAGACATCGACAGAGGCTGCCACTGCGACGGAGACCCTCTGCTGACAAGGGCGGAAGCCGGCTCTTAGGTGGCTTGGATGGAGTCTGGCATCCAAGTCCATGCCAGGCTGATATGTCCAGGTGACTGGACAGGACAACAGCCACAGTGAAGATAATGGAGCCACTTAGACAGGTTGATCAGCGTCTGAGGCAAGCAACCGAGCTGGAGTCCCACCTTTTGTCCAGGGCAGAATGTCGGCAACGGCATGCATGGAGGAGACTCTCTGGAAGCCAGCGGTGACAGTGATGGGACACTGCAGCAGCTCCACAGGTGGCCGACCGCCACAGCGAGGAGTTACTGGCTCAGGCTTTGGCTCAGACAGAGCAGGACTGAACACAGCAGGCTGAGCGGGGCCCTGTGGCTCGGACAGTACTGGCTTGGGACGCTCAGGGTCAGACATAGACAGATCAGGGTTGGCATGAAGAGATAAATGCTATAGAGGAATATGCAGTGAGGCAAATTCCCACGAACCCAAACATGTTCATGTGCAACTCTGGGAAATGTAGTTGATCGATTATAGGAGGCTAAACCAGCAGCTTTTGTCTGCTTCTGTTGCTTTGAGGAACAAAGTTCATATATGGGCTACATTTGTTACTGTTATTATCAGCTGTATGAGTCAGTTAGTAATTAATATTGATGTCAATATTAACACTGTAGCTGTCCTGTTTATAGTTAAATTCAGTATTTAATTTAAAAATTGTTTGCAACCAACATATGGTTGTTTAGTGAAGTCGTTAGCATTGATAAGAAGCTGTGAAAAAAATAGATCTAAAAACTGTTTTTCTTTTAAATGAAGATTAAAATACAGCATGTGTAATAACTGTATGGGGACATTACGTAAACATGTTATTGACAAGAATGTCAGGCTAGAACAGGCTTTCATATGCTGCTGCTCTGTTAGAGAAAGCTTTTAAGTCTGGCTTCATTCACAAGAGTGAGGTCATTAGTGAGGTCATTAGTGAGGTCATTAGTGAGGTCAGGCCCTGATGCCAGCTCATAGTGCTTGGATATGGAGTTCCTCATTATTTCCTGGGGCATGGATTGGGACGTTCTTCCATTAAAAATAAATAAATGAAAAAATGTAACATGTGCTTTGCTCCTGTTACATTAACAAAGGAAAAAGTCTTCCCTCAACTGCTGCGGCAATAAGACCACAGGGGAGTCATATACAGCATGTAACAGGTGTGATGTAGCTTTGGAGGCTGTGAGTGCTGCTCATAGGGGGTCATGTGATTGTTGGGTTTTCCTCTGTATCTATGAAGCGCCTTGAGGCGACTTTTGTTGTGATTTGGCGCTATATAAATAAAATTGAATTGAATTGAATTGAGTGTTACTCCGTCAGCATCTGCCATAGATTTAATAAATAAATAAACGCTGATATCTCCTCTTTTCACAAACGCATTCATTACCCAACCTGTGCACACACACACACACAAGCCCGTTCAGCTATCTTAGTAAGGACCTTCATTGACATAATGGTTTCCCTAGTTCAGGGGTCACAACCTTTTACACCCAAAGAGCCATTTGGACACAGTTTCCACGCAAAAGAAAACTCTGGGAGCCGCAAATACTTGTTGACATCTAAAATGAAGATAACACTGTATATATTGTTTTTTACCTTTATGCTTTGTGTGAACAACTAAGGTGTGTTGCTTATGAAATCCATGAAGTGCTACAGAGAAAATTACATTTTATTTATGTAATTAACACATTTTGAACTCTTAAAGAAATATAACAAAAGGAAAGACGCTGAACTAAAATGATCCAGCAAACAAAAACTGCTGTGAGCCACCAGCCTTATATCTCCTTTTGGAGCCTTGACCTGACTTTTAAAAAATAATTGGAAAAAAGCTCGATGCTGCTGAAAGAGGAAAAATAGATATTTGCAAAATTCTGCCTAAATATGTATTTTACCTGGTTAAGGTGTGTGGCGGGGCGTGGTCTGCAGCGCAACTGCAGGGGAGGCGGACTCACCTGAAAAGTGGTCAATAAAGAGATGCTGAAAAGCGTGTTCATGCAAACATCGTCGGGTCTGCCGTGATATGTTTACAACGGGACTTCTGCTCCTGAACCTCTGCGCACAGCGTCTGCAGGTCGGGGCTGTACGAAGTCACTTTCATCTCTACAGGACTGTAAGCTGTCGTCTGTGAGGCGTGAGCGTGTTTGTTTTAACATAGTTCACGGTGGAGCTGCTGACATGATGTGGATCCGAACATCCATAATTGGCCTACCTGGGGTTGAAAGTCTCGATAAATGCACGCCGTTTCGGCGGGTACACCGGCTTCTGCGAGTGTGACGCTTATTTTGAGCGATGAAAAAATAATAGAATATAATTTTATTTTTATATTTCAAAATCACAATAATCTTCCAATTTAGAACTACAAGGTAAAAAAGAACAAATATAAATAAAATACACTTCAGCTAAATACTTCTAATTTATTTTTCCCAAACCACGCGGAGCCGCACTATAAGGACTAAAGAGCCGCAGGTTGCCGACCCCTGGTCTAGCCCCTTACCCTAACCATTAAAAATCAAGGCCTGACCCTGACCATAACCTAATTGTAACCCTGACACTAAAACCACATTTTGAGCCTCAAAAATGCTTCAAACTTGTGAGGACCGTGGGTGTGTCCTCACAAGTGACTGTTGGTTCTCAAGTATAGTAGAATGCAGATTTCGGTCCTCAAAAAGATAGCTAGACAGGAACACACACACACATAAACAAACACACACACACACACACTTCTATTTATGTTTTGTGTTTGGTATTTTGCATATACTTTGGTTGTTGTTGTGTTGGCACAATGACAATAAAAGATGAATTGAATTTCACATCATTTTTGTTAAAAACACGAGTTGTTCTTGGTGAATCGGTTCCTGTATTTTCTTCTTTAAAGCTGAGCTTTGGAGGGATCCCGTTGCCGGGTAAGCCTGGCACCTTTCTGAGGAAGAACTTCAATGGTTGCATGGAAAACCTCTACTACAACGGGATCAATGTCATAGATCTGGCAAAGAGACGCAAGCCGCAGATACACAGCGTGGTGAGTTGTGTAGTTTTCCACAGTTACCGTGCTGCATGTGTTCTTAGTGAGTCTGTTGTGCATTAAGCTGAACTCAGCTCATATATGTAAAAAATGATGTGTGAAGATGTGTCACGCCCTGAAAAGCCTAGGTACCATGAAAACACAGACAGCAGTATTTGAGTTCTTCTGTCCTTTACAATCCTACACATCTGTGATAGACGAATATAACGACTGATTGTTTCTTTCTGGTGTCTATAAAGACAAACCTGTGCAGTGATTGACTTTTAAAAGCTCACAAATGTGAAAAAGCCTCACAGCACAGATGATCTCTATTAGGGAGCGAAGCTGATGTAATGATATTTATAAAGATAGGAAAAATGCAGGAAGAGTGCATCTGTAGGCGGGCAAAAGACTGTGGGCGAGTGGAGAGAGCGAAACTGTAAAGGTCTAATTTGGTAATCATATATCGCAGTGCAGTAATTCTATAGTCAGGTTTAGCAGGAGTGTGAGGCAACAGCATGGAGCAGCATCTCAGGACGGACCGACAACTTTATGAAAACATGTAAATAATCGTGGCTTGATTGCACATTTCTGTATAAGCTGGATGAAGTTTAGAGCATGTCCTCTGGAGGGACAGAAGGCCAAACGGCCGTGGTGAAGATAGGGTAACAAATAAGACTGGAGAAAGGTGCATTCCTCCATGGATGTGCTTTGACAGGAGGTCCACGGATAAAAGAGAAATGAGTGCAGCCTTATGTATTTTCTGTATTTGACAGAGAAATTTGAGTTTAGTGTGAATATGTGTGAATAAACATGAAGCCAAGCGATGGTGCTGCTGGAAAAGGCAGGCGCTCGCTGGCGTCGTTTCCCGGTTTTCTCTCTGCTGATTTGTGAGATATTTGATTGGTCACATTTAAGCGAGTCTTGTCAGACACTGAGGAACAAGTGACAATCGTTACAGCCCAATAAGCCCAAGTGCTGTTTGAGAGTCACCACCTACACCAATCACCGAGCCAGGTCTCATCTGAGACACCCCTGCCTTGACGTCTGACTGCTGCATTAAAAGGTCTTTACTGACAACAGAAGCAGAGGTGGAAGAGGCCGGCGTGATGGAAGCTGTGATGGAATTTCAATGGGACAGTCTCCCCGAGGTTGATGGGAGGAATCATACTGAAAGTCAAAGAGCTGTGATTGCCCCGTGCAGCACACACCACTGTCTGTGTTCGCAGCTCTGACATATTCCTTTACTTAATTCCATGGATGCTTTTATCAGGTTAAACTCGTGTGCTCGTCTTGGATCGAGACCTAAATGTTTGTCTTTGTTACAGAGACTGAGGAGCTAGAAGAGTCCACA
>NW_024582644.1:459486-461716 GCF_018398535.1 Haplochromis burtoni | reverse complement strand
GTCTGTGTGTGTGTGTGTGTTTCCACATGCACATTAACACCACTGACCCTATTTTCAGGTGCAACACCAGGAGCCGGTGTATTAAAGTCTGTTTTGCTGATTGTCTCCATGGATGGTCTGATGTGTGTTGCTGTGTATTATGGGATGGAATAGTCTTTCTATTCTTTCCTCCCATAAAGATTGGTCCCAGTGTTTCCTCCCATAAAGGAGGTAATAAAGAAGCACTGAAACACATTTCTGTGGCATACAGAGAATCCGACCAGCTTCCAGTTCCTCTTCCTTTAATCACATGCTTTAATGGAGACTTCTGATTGGCTGTCCCCAGCCAATATAATATTTTTAACAGCAGGTGGGATGAGACCAATATTAGAGTCATCTCTCAGCAGCCAATAGGAGCCAGTAGAATAAACAACTGCTTGAAGCTTTAGCCTCCCAGACATGACTTGTATATATGCTGACCTCATATTTAATATTTGAGATGCACTTCATGCAGAAATACTGAGAGCTATTCACCCATTCTGTGAAGATAAGAGAGTCTGCTTTTAAATGGATCATTCAATGACCATCGCTGTGCTGTGAGAGTGTCCACCACTGTAACACTGGAATATTGTATTGCAGAAAACAGGAAAACAGTGAAAAGCAAAGTGAATCCATTATGAAGAAACGCTGACATTCAGTTTCCTCTCTGTGTGAGGTTATTTGATTAAATTTTCATTTGACACTACACAATGTGTCGGCTCTTTTACAGCATTACTATAAATTCTGTTCCAAGTACTACAAATTGGTACTGATGAATAATTTGCTGTTGATGCCAAATAATTCAGTTTAATGAATATTGTGGTTGACACTAGGAAAAGGTTCTGGTGTCAGTTACCATTTGTTCCCTGTTTGTGCGCAACAACATGACATTTATTTCCCATGACACCTAACATATTGTGCAAGATGCATGTAAATCTGCATCCTTGGCTTTTTCGTCCTCCAGGGCAATGTGACCTTCTCGTGTTCGCAGCCCCAGCTGGTGGCTTGCACCTTTGTGAGCTCCAGCAGCAGCTTCCTGTCGCTCCCATCAGCATCGCCTGCTGTGGGGGGTTTCTTCATTCGCTTCCAGTTCAGGACGTGGAACCCGGAGGGGTTGCTGCTCTCCGTCCAACTCAACCCAGATCCACAGCAACTGAGGCTGCAGATCAGCAACAGCTGGCTACGCCTGACCCTCCACAGCTCGGGACGACAGAAATCAGAGGTCTCAGCCGGTGAGTCCACACAACAGACTAATGTGTCCCTGAGTCTACTGTGCACTCCTGATAGTACAAAATCAGACATTTCCTGTTTGACTCGAAATAGACTTAATCGTCCCCACAGATCCATGTCTGCACTAGATCTGAGATAGAAAAGGTTCAGTGGCATACACCACTTAGCCACACCATGAAACCACTGACAGCTGAAGTGATTAACATGTATTAAGTCGTTATAGTGGAATGTGCCGCCAGAGACAAACTCACCTAAAGATTGGTGCATGCCAGTTACACAGCTGGCCTGCAGGATAATGCAGCTGCATGCTGCAAACCAGCTCAGGAGCAGCTCAAGAAACATGAAATATAGTCACAGAAATGACCCTCATGTAATGATCAGGACCCAAAGTCCAAGCAGGAGGAACTGGAGGACACCAGGAGAGGCCCTGTGTCCAAGCCCAGTGGGTCATTTTTGTTAGAGCGATGCAGAAACCTGTAGAGATGAAAAATGAAGCTAACGTTCACAGCTGTGCTCCTGTGCACACTCGGCCCCTTTTAATACACGTAACATGACCTGGAGGATGGAACAGCGCATGTTCGTACACTTTTAGTATTTGATTAACTTGTTAATTTGAAAATATGTATGTGTTTTAGTCATTTTTCTTCACAGTGTGCGGTTGTAGCAGTGTGACACATTAGATCAAGTTAATGTTGTTTTATTCTACTTGTGAGTCTACTAAGAAGCTACTACTAGCTTAGCAAAAGGACTAGATGAATTAGTCTAGCATGAACACAGACTGGCACAGGGTTTGGTCAGTTTCAGCTTCTGAATCACATTTTGATTCACAGCATCATCGGCGAACGCCAGCCTCCAAAAGCCTGTTTGCACTGCTGAGTCCTCCAAGGTGCTTGTTTTGTGCTCAGCAACCAATTTAATCTGTCTGACTTGTATCACCTTCATCCTGAAGAAAGTCGAAAATATTATGGCTTTTTCTTTTTTT
>NW_024582644.1:440335-459466 GCF_018398535.1 Haplochromis burtoni | reverse complement strand
GACTTGAGGGAAAATATCATCTAATTATCTGTATAGGATTCCTTAGCAAAAATAACAGAGATAAGTAAGATTGCTTGGGGGAAGTCAGGCTCTCAGCAGTTGGATGGCTGCAGGGAAATATAGATGGAGAAGAAAACCACAGCTCAGGGACTGTATTCCCTTTTATATAATTTGCCTCATGGTGCATTAAATTAAACATCTGCGCAAGGACATATCAGCCTTAGAGCTGCAGCCTATGAAGCCCGTGACCTCGAGTCTTGCAGTCGTGCAGAAACAATACATTTACCATAAAGGAAGGATCTGTTTATTGTTCGTGTTACCGTCATCAGAATCCCTCGTCTTTCTCGTCCACCTTTGGAGGTCAAACTGAAATTAGATATAGCGTATCATAGCATCTATACGCAGCAAACAACGTTATCATATTAAAGGCAGTGCGAGACAATCCCCAGGTCCTCGTCTCTGATGTGTGGAAACCCATCCTGTGGGAACATGCTGCACCAAGCACAGATGCAGGGTGGAGGACATTCCTATATGGAGATGATGTGTGATGCTCTGTTAGCTGAACATCTTCTCTGTGATGCCTGGACCGTAGTGTGGGAGAGCCCGGTGTGTAAACGTGAGCGCGGCATGCAGAGTGAGCGTCGGGCACAGCGATCGTCCGAAGCTTAAGAAATAAAATGGAAACATGGTTTTAATTAAAGCCAGCTACAGATTCTCACCACTTTGCTGGAACAGTGTAACGATTTCAGACACCGAGCAGCATCACTCTCAGTGTAATCATTAAACTCCAGACTTTCGTTTTTCTCCAAAGTTGAACTTTTCCCTTCAGTTTCATTCGCACTGTCACATCACTGTTCCACTGCGTCCTCGTTCAGCTGATAGAAGAGCATTGGCAGGATGAAAATGGGCCCTGATAACGTGGGAGCTGCGTGGACGGGGACCTCAATGTGAAAAGAATTTCGTTAAGAAGTCTCCATCAGACTCTCGTCAGGAGACGCACAACATGTTGCATGAACACACTGGTGTGGACACGGGGCTGCCACTGACTCTTTGGAGCAGTGATCACATCCAAATATATTTTTTAGAGGCAGGATAAGAGTTGACCTGTTTTTACAGTTGAAACAAATGCTTGCGTCAATGCGATCGGCTGTTCCTACCCATCTAATAGTCCCTGCAGCGTATCAGGTCATTGTTGTGCAAGTCCTCAGACTCATTTAGTTGTTCAGAGTCTGTCTTGTCCTGCTGTCAGACTCCAGCTCCTCCGTCTTGCACTGATTATGATCCTTATTCTGCTGAGGAGATGCTGTGAGCCGCCACGGTGGCTCTGACTACAACACTGGTGCTGTAGCACTGGAACACACTCAGCCCCAGGTCGGATGTGAAAACGATAAGAGCGTCATGAGGATATCAGCTGACATGAAACACAAACAGAAGCTGCCTCGACTCAACTCTTAGCTCACGGGGATTAATAGCTGTACATACAGGGACTCTTTGGCCATGTTTAGTGTGAGCGTTCGCCACTCTAACACTTTAAAAGATGAGCAGCAGCCACACAAACTGACTGGGCAGCAAGGAGACAGCAAACACATGGTTAGATTTATATTTCTGACCTGAAAGGAGGGAAGGAAACTCAGATTAATGTTGTCTGCTGTGGCAACTCTGCTTATTCCATGACACAGAGAAACTGCCCGCGGCCCTCAGACTCTTCTGGGATGCAGGGATCTGCTGCAAGTCACGGGCACTGTTGGACTGAGTGTGAGTGGAACAGAGGCGTGGGTCAGTCAGCCCTCCTGAAGGCTGCAGCTTTGTGATGATCTGTCACAGCCACTTTTACTTTGGTGAAGCACTTGGTGGCTTACAGGTTAAAGGTTTGGGTTAGGCAGTGCAGGCAGCTGTAGTAACCTCCTCAGTCATCATCAGCAGACTCAGCAACAAGGGAACAAAGAATCTGACTGACATGTCAGAAGATATTCCAGATGTTGGTCTGCAGAGTCGTGTGAGTGTGTTTGCTCACATGTCTGCAGCCTTCTGACTGTAGGTGATCAGCTGTAACAGAGATGCTGGTGTCATCTTTAAGTGAAGGATGGAGAAGGATTGACTGCGGTACAGCGCTTACTTCACATTAGTGGAGGTAATGCACCCACGTTATTTGTTGACAATAATAAAGAACCAGGAAGAAGCTGACGTTAGTAATTTCTCCACATTTCCATATTCACTTCATCTAAATGATAAAATATGCGCTGAGTGACACGGCGGAGGAGGCAGGCTTTTTGTTTGGAGGCTCCGAGTGATGGAGGAGGCTGGGAGCTCTGCAGCTCCTGTGGTGTCCGTGAAAACAAGCATGTGTGTGCACAGGAAATTTACTGGCAGCTCTCAAAAGTCTATTTTTAACAAAAGTAAAATAAATAAATATTGTTGTCTTCTAAACTTCCAAACTGAACCGTTCTTCATCAGGCAGGAGAGTCAGCGATGGGCTGTGGCACTCTGTGAGCCTCGACGCCAGGAACCTACAGATCACTCTGACTGTGGATAACGAGCCCTCCTCCACTATTGAACTTTGGGAACAAGTGCAATCCAGAGGCAGCTTTTACTTTGGAGGTTCGTGGATTTACACACCAATATTAACATAGCTTAAGACGTTCTCCTTTACACTCTAACCGAATGTTTCTTGGGAATAAAAGCTAAAGGTTGTATCGTGTGTTATTTCCATCCAGGCTGTCCTGCAACTGCTCCAGACTGCCAGGGCTTTGCTCCGGCGTTCCAGGGTTGTATGCAGCTCATATTCATCAACAGCCAGCTGATGAATCTCAGTCATGTACAGCAAGGACTGCTGGGGAATTATAACGAGCTTCAGTTCGACACGTGCAATATAAAAGACAGGTAAAGTATCCTGAATGTGTTTGAGTAAGAACAAGGCTCAGACGTAGAGCTGCTGAAAGCATGCACACGTGACTGTTGAATGTCAAACATTATCCAAGATGGCAGCACAGCCTCATCCATGCCCACTCTGTTAATTTGTGGATGACAGCGTGCTGCCTGCAGCGCAGCCTGAATGTCACTGACATCTTGTCCTATAGAGACAAACTGACAGGATCGTCCAATTAAAGTGCAACAGAAAACTGGCGAGTAGCTTCCCTGGCAGAGGGCTATGCTAACAAGCTGCCTCCCTACTGTCCTGTGTGCCGTGCTCTCCCTCATTACCCTGCACAGCTGCGGGCCCTGTGAGCACCTTCATGTGGATCATGTACAGGATTGAAGTAAACATGCAGACTGCTTTTTCTTCAGTTTCACATGTCTGCTGTCTAAGCCAGCGTTTGCAAACACAGGAGTGACGGCAGTCTCCCGTGTCAGTGAGGCGAACGGCGCGCTGCAGGAAGTGACCGAATAAAGAAGGCGATGCAGCTCCAGGAGCATGCTTTGGTGCTCTTCCACGTGATTTCATTTATTGAAGGGCGTCAGTCAAGAAGCAAACTGCCATAGGATTACACAAACAGCATCAGGCTGTCTTTGATGAAACATGGCTGAAACTTTGGTGCAGATACTGCAGCGGTGTACAAACTCACCCTCCTCAAGATGAGTTCAGCCATCCTCTGTTTTCTTTAAGCAGCCATCCATACGTCCATTTCTACTGCTGGGCACAGGGACAGCAGTCTCACTGTAGTCCAAACATCTCCCAGCCTCTGGCTCTGAGATGTTCTCAAACCAAGTGAAAAACATTTCCATCATGTTCTGGGCCTCCTCTTGGATGGACGAATTACTCAGCTTAGATGCATCCAGAAGGCATCCTGACAGGAAGCCTGAACCATCACTGAGGGAACAGCAGCTCTACCCTGAATCACTCAGATCCTCATTCAGCCTCTGCTGTCACTTTATCGCAGAGGCCAACATTTGGTGCATCTCTAAAACTGAGCCAGGACACCCTTCAGCTTTTGGTTGGACCCTGTTCTTATTCAAATGATGACACATACAGCAGTACCACTGCTTACATTGTACCGTGTGGGCCAGAGGGCTGCACTGTGTAGAGTCACTGTTATCATCCAGTGCACACACTTCACAGCATGCCAGCCTGCACTCCCGTCTTTATGCTTGAACTCCTTCATCTTCATGCTAACTGTGTTTGTCTTTGCTTTGGTGTTGGCTTGGTTACGTATTTTGCACTGAATAACCATTTACTTCCTGAAAAAGATTGATTTATCAGGCTTATGTTTATTATTATTATAACATTTAAAAACTTCAGGGCTAGCTTACGCCGTCGAGTTGCTTTGATACCAGAGTGGGATGTTTGTTAGTGAGATCCACCTTCACCAGTGACATCTGATTTCTCACCAGTGTGGTGAGAGCTCGGTCCTGGGATGTATTTACTGGGTGAATGAGACCAAATGGCAAATTAACTGCTAATAAAAATCATTTGAAAACATGAGGGAGGTGAACATACGATTTCCTCGTTTCTGTTCTGAGCTTTTACTTTGACGATACGAGGAAATGAACTCAGACTGAAGCTTCTTTGCTTTCGGTCTAATTACACTGTGACTCACTTTATTGTTCGTGTGCACCTGGGTGTGCCAGCTGCTGTCATTTCTTGACCTGTAAGGTCAACCGTGCACACAACATCAGAAAATAGCCCGACGGTAATTAAACCGACGGCTGCAACCTTATCCGTGTTGCGGCCGGCCTGTGCTGCTGCAGTTAATAGGTGAGAGATAAAAGTGCATGAAATTATAGATGCATGCTTGAAAGGCTGGCAATTATGTGAAACTGAAGGAGGCTCGAGGACGGGACTATTAATCAGAAGAGTGCAGTTTAAAATTTTCCCTGAAACACGTTTTGTGGTGAAATCCTATTAACGGGCATTCTTGTCTGAAGGTGACAGAGATGCATTTATTTTTAGAGAAGCGCTGCCACGGCTCCACTTTCTCAAATTCAGACAAGGGCGCAGTGTGAGAAAGCGTCAGTTCACACTTGTTTTTATTTTTATTTTGCACAACATGAATCAACAGCAAATGAGTCTTTTGGGGGACTTCAAAGCTGGTGTTCATGACAGCACAGGAGCGAATAAAGGGGAACGTGAGCACGGCTCTTTCTTACCTGCTGGATAAAAGATCGGCTTTGTAAACACCAACAAAACAACTGCTTCTGTTAGTCACTAATGCAGATGCCTGGAAGCCGCCTATTTATGTGGGTTTGTTTGTTTTTCCTTCTTTGTGGTTGGAAGTAAAGTGTTATCATCCTGAGCAGCTCCTAAAGCCTCAGTTGTTCTGAAAGCTTGAAAGAGCTCAGCACATCAGGAGGTAGCTACAGATTTTTCAATTAGTCAGCAGACGGGAAAGTTAATTAGCAAACGTTTTGATAATCAATTAATTACAAGCAGTCAAAAGACAGAACATCTCTGCCTGCAGCTTTTTCAATGAGATAACTTGTTCTGTGTTGTTTCTGACATGCTAGCATGTTGCATGTCCTTCACTTTAAAATTGCTGCTTACAGTCTGAAGAGAAGGACCAATCATAGATGCTCAGATCTGCTCAGCTCTGTGTGGTTTTGTGTGGCAGAGCATTTGAGCTAACATAGCATGCAGACGCTAACAGCAGCAGTTCTTTCTTCATGAACCTGAGAAGCGTCATTACTGAAAAGCCTGTCAGGTCTGTGACAAACCTCTCCTTGGATGTGTATATATACACATACAGCTGTCCCTCACTGGACAATCACACACTGTCCATAGATGTCCCATCATCTTAGCTTTATTGGTGACTTTAGGTGGAAATATGACTGAAGTGTCACGGTCGTGTGATGAACCGCCAATCCGACTCTGGAGAATGCAGGAAAACACGCATGGATGGGGTTTGAAGTGTATTCTGCTTCTCTGCTTTGTGACTAACTGTAATGACAGATGTTCATCATTGCAGAACAACTCAGTCCTGTTTTGTTTAAGTGTTCCTCAGACAGAGATTCATGGATCAGAAACAGCTGAACTGCAGTTCTGGCAGAATGGCAGATACCACGGATGAAGATCGCCGCGGTTAGAGCTCCAGACTGTAAAGCTAAAATCTTCTTATAGCACCAGTTACAACAACAGTTACCTCAAAGTGCTTTATATACAATATTAGAGAGAAAAGCTGCAGCAATAGATGATCCCTGATGGGGAAGCACTCGTGTCAGCGGGAAGGAAGAACTTCCTTTAAGTTTTATTTCACGAGCTCAGTTATGATGAGCGATGATGGATGAGGGACCGTGTACAGGGGAAGGCCTCGAAGGAGACTGGCCGGGCCGATCCCCGTGTACCAATGAGAAGTGAATGAAAGGAGGAGGGGGGGAACAGCAGGCATTCACACCCCTCCCTCAGGCTGGGAGGGGTGTGAATGAGATCCCGCTCCTGACATTCAGATAATATCTCCACTTAAATGTTTGCTCATTTAAACATAGCATACAAAATCATTATTTATTATTAGGAATAAATTGAGACAGTAGAGTTTAAATTTTCTCACCGTTCATTCATGTGCATGGTCTGAAGTTCAGCACACGCTGATGAGTCCCCAGACTGTGAAACGCTGGTGCTGTTGGTGAACGGTGTGTGCACATTATGACTCTTCATGTAAAGTCGAGAGAGTCACCCCAACAACACACAGTCAAGCATACAGTGGATCGAAATGTCGTCGTGCTGGATCAAAGGTTCAAACTGTGGAAATAAAGTGATTCAAATGTCCATATATCAGGTACAATCACTAAGTAAATGAGTGGATTCCTAAACTGTGCTTTCTTTGCAGATGCCTTCCTAACCTGTGTGAGCACGGAGCGCGCTGTTCTCAGATGTGGAGCTCTTTCTCCTGTGACTGCTCGGGGACGGGTTATGCTGGAGCGACATGTCACAACTGTGAGCACTTTGTCTCACTTTCATTTCTTCACCTCCTCTCAAAGCCGCCATTACATCCGCCGCACCGCCCCATTTAGTCTCGGTCTGCCGAGTTGTGTCATTCGATTCGGCACACATCCGCCAGCCTCGCTCGTACCTTTCTTCACCTGTGCAGAGCAAAAAAAGCTGTCCTGCTTCGACTTGACAAGACCTTTACAACCGATGCTGCTATTCTCACTTTCAAAATTCTGAGAATCTTTTTTCGCTACACCCTAAATAGTGTTAGACTGGCTGACTTTAGACTGACTCTACATGTAGGAGCTTTTCCTTACGGCTGTCATTTTATGACATCGCCTTGATATTTGCTGTGGAGACGGCTGTTGGAAAGTATGTGTGAAATTCCCCTGCCCCAGAATACTGATATCTTGTTTATATGCAGGCAAACACAGTCGTGTTTGGCTGATGGAGAGAACATGGCAGATAAGATCATCTGCTGAATTAAAAATAGGGCCTTTCATCAACTTCCCCGTAAACACGTGAAATCAACTTTTCTGTCTGGACTCAAAACCTGAAACCTGACAGAGTCTGAAAACACTCAGCAGATTCAATGAGATTCAGAAATGTCTGGTTCATCTCTGGAGTTTGCACACACACACACAAGCCCATTCAGCTATCTTAGTGAGGACCTTCATTGACGTTACGGTTTCCCTAGCCTGACACTAAAACCACATTTTGAGCCTCAAAAATGCTTCAAACTTGTGAGGACCGTGAGTGTGTCCTCACAAGTGACTGTCGGTTCTCACAAGTATAGTAGAATGCAGATTTTGGTCCTCACAAAGATAGCTAGACAGGAACACACACACACACTTCTCGTGCTGAGTTCAAACTGCATGACTGTGACAAAAAGGTCTCATTTTGCCCTCTGGGTGGTTTTAGAAAACACTCCACTGGACAGCACCTTTACCATCCTGGTTATACTGGCTGGCACTAGCATCATAACTGAGACTTGTTAGCTTTGACAGATGCAGTGGCTGGAAACATTCATTAGTAAACCTGAGACTTATGTGGCCAAAGGACTGATGAGGTATTTGTCATCTTTCCTTCCACAATCCACAGATTCACTGATCCTCCTGCAGTGTTTGTGTGTGTATGTGAGTCTTTGGCCAAAGTGTTCTCCAGGTCAGTTTCAATCAGACTGTGTAGCTGTGAACTGATTTATGTTTGTGCATCTATAGATGAGAAATTGTGTCTTTCTAAGGCTACGTCCACACGTACACGGGTATTTTTGAAAGCTGAGATTTTCCGTTTTCGTTTTAAAAAACAATCCCGTTCACACGCAAAGGCAGAAATGAAGGAAAACTCTGCTAGGAACATGCCAAAGCAGCAGGTGGCGCTATATTCCTAACCGTGTAGAAATGTTGGCCAATCAGAAGTCTAGAAGCCTCGGTGGGAAATAGTAAACAAAGCTGGGGCGCAGAAGCAGAACCGAGTCGTATGGGTGGAGGGACAGTAACTGTGTGCAGAGAGTAGAATTAACAGTAACAGTATTGTAGAAATTCATTTCACCGAAACAATAACGTGGCGCACACTGTGACGTCAAAAAAGGCGCACATCTTTGACGCTGCGTTTTCTCCGTTTTTCTCGTCCACACGTAAATGCAAAAACGGAGTTTTAGAAAATATCCACCCTGGCCGGAGTTTTTAAAGACACAGGAGGCATACAGTGCTGCCAGGGCCAACCAGGGCCAACCTGAGAAGAGGTATCAAGACTGCCAAGCAGCAGCACAGGAGGCGTATCGAGGCCAGGTTTGAGAACAACACAGGCAGGTCTGGGAGGGCATCAGGGCTATCCCGGACTACAAAAGGAGAACACCATCACCCTCAGCCGACAGTTCTACTTTGGCTGAGGATTTAAATCTCTTTTATGCCCGTTTTGATAGGGAGAACACCGACCCTGCTCCAGTCCTGAGCACTCATGAGCTGAGGCGTGTGTTCCGGAGCATTAACACCAGGAAGGCGGCCGGGCCAGATGGAGTGCTGGGCCGGGTGCTAAAAGACTGTGCTGCGGACCTGGCGGACGTCTTCACCTCTATATATAACACCTCGTTGTCCTGTTCACTGGTACCATCCTGTTTCAAAGCAGCAACCATCGTTCCCATCCCAAAACAGTCAAATGTCACATGTCTGAACGATTTCAGACCTGTGGCACTCACCCCCATTCCCGCCAAATGCCTGGAGAGACTGGTCATTAAACACATCAGAGCTGCTTTTCCACCATCCCTGGACTCGTACCAGTTTGCATACAGGGAGAACCGGTCAACCGAGGATGCGATCGCCATAGTGCTGCACACATTACTGAAGCACTTGGAACACAGGAACACCTATGCACGGCTCCTCTTTGTAGACTACAGCTCGGCTTTTAATACCATCCGGCCATACAAACTCCGTCCCAAACTCCACCAACTGGGACTTAACTCCTCTCTGTGCAACTGGATTGTGGACTTCCTCACTAATCGCAGACAGAGTGTCAGAGTGGGTAAGAACACCTCTTCCACCCTTGTGGTCAACACCGGTGCCCCTCAGGGGTGTGTCCTGAGCCCTCTGCTATACACTCTCTTCACCCATGACTGTATTTCCTCCTGCGCGTCCAATCTCATTGTTAAGTTTGCCGATGACACCACAGTGCTCGGACTTATATCCAACAACGATGAGACAAACTACAGGACAGAGGTGCAACAACTAGAGTCATGGTGCCACGACAATAACTTGGTCTTAAACACCAAAAAGACCAAGGAGATCATTGTAGATTTCCGGAGGAAGGGTCATAACAACCATCTGCCTCTCTTCATCGGCAGTGAGGCGGTGGAGAGGGTGAGCAGTTTTAAATTCTTGGGGGTAACTGTGACCGAGGACCTGTCCTGGGGCAACCATATCACCTCAGTTGCACGGAAAGCCCAACAGCGCCTCTACTACCTGAGGAGACTGCGGAGCGCACACATTCCCAGATCTCTGATGTTGAACTTCTACAACTGTGCCATCAGCAGCGTTCTGACGTATGGATTTCTAGTGTGGTTCCCCAGCTGCACCAAGGCCGATCAGCAAGCACTCCAGCGGGTGGTGAAAGAAGCTGGCAGAATTATTGGAACAAGTCTGCCAGAGATCAGTAATATCTTCCCCACTCGCTGTCTGAGGAGGGTGCACAGTATCCTGCGGGACCAACATCACCCTGCGCGCCACCTTTTCCACCTGCTGCCCTCAGGGAGAAGGTACAGGTCTATACAGGCCAGAACATCCAGACTGGCCAACAGCCTGTATCCACAGGCTGTGAGGCTCCTGAACTCTCTGCCCCCCTCTCACGGACAATAACCATATCCAACTTCTTAATAGCACTGAACTTACTTGTCAGGTTCTCATGTTTACTTGTCATGTTCTCATGTTGTTGCTAAGGATTGTCTTATTGCACTGGAGTCACACTGGGTTAAATATTTACACTTGGGTTTTAAGGGGTATTTATTATTTTCTTCATTATTTTATTTACGGGTTGTACGGAAGCCCCAAATGCAATTTCATTGTTCTCTGACAATGACAATAAATAAATAAATACAAATACAAATAAAAATCTCCGTTTTTAGTGACCGAAAACGCCATTTACGTGTGGACGAAAGGTGCAAAATCTGCGTTTTCAAAAATACCCGGGTAAAAGCTAATTACTGAGTTCTTTTCCTTTGTAACCACACCCTAACAAAAACATGATTACCGTATTTTCCGCAATATAAGGCGCACTTAAAGTCCTTTACTTTTCTCAAAAATCAACAGTGCGCCTTTAATCCAGTGCGCCTTATGTATGAATTCTGGTTGTGCTTACTGACTCGAATATTTTAGTGTACACAGCGCTCAAAAATCTGTCAAAACACTGCTTGATGGATTGTGGAGCATTACGCTAATCTGGTCAAACCTTCTGCTTCAGGTCCCAAAGTCAAACGAACACTGCAGCATCACTGAGAGTTAAAAACTGTCTAAATTCTTTCATCTGTAATAAAATGATCAGCGTTGCTGCTTTACCAGGTGTAACAATTAAGTTTAACATCCAGGCATCCATGAAAACAGGATTTATTACATTTAACGGAGTTAGAAGTTAGCAGGAAGTTAGCTCGCTAGCTTCCACCTAAACATGATATAGCATGTTCTGACTGAGAGATTTCTGAAAAATTCAAACGTACAGCTCTGCTATCACTTCCAACATAAATGAAGACAGGAAACTAAACAGCAGTGACGTTTGTAGGGTTACTGAAGTTGGGCTAGCTGGTATATAATGATGTGCTACGTGATCGCTAGCAAATAGCTATGTTAGCATAGCATAAACACACTGAAGCTGGAGGATGAACGTTAACACTTTTCCACTCGATAAAAGTTAAAGAGACAAATGTAATCGCATGGCAGGATGTTATAGAAGGACCAAACTTCAGTCAGGAGAACAACTGAGATAACCCATCCACAATACGAGGTTAGTCATTAATCGTGGCTCAAAGAAGTGACAGTTCGTCTTGTAACCGGAAAGTTGCCGATTCAAGCCCCGGCTCGGACAGTCTCGGTCGTTGTGTCCTTGGGCAAGACACTTCACCTGCCGCCTACTGGTGATGGTCAGAGGGGCCGATGGCGTGATATGGCAGCCTCGCTTCTGTCAGTCTGCCCCAGGGCAGCTGTGGCTACAACAGTAGCTGCCTCCACCAGTGTGAATGAATAGTGGTATTGTAAAGCACTTTGAGGGCCCTGAAAAGCACTATATAAATGCAATCCATTATTATTATTATTATTATATACTGCAACAACACGGGAATAGAGCCGCTGTGAGAGAATTCAGCATTAATGAATCAATGGTACGGAAGTGGAGGAAGCAAGACTCTGACTGTTTTGTTTCGTGTAGCCGGGCTTATAATCCAGTGCGCCTTACGGTCCAAAAAATAACATTTGTGAATATTTTTTACGAACACACAAGGTTACAAAATTCATTTCACAGCTACACCGTCTGATTTACAAGTGCAAAATATTTATGAGCACAGTCTGAGCCCATAGAGGTCATGTCTGTTGTTTTAGAGGTAGTAACCTGTGAGTTATGATGGAGCATGAACAGGATGAGCTACTATGTCGCTGGTGTTCTGGTTCTTCAGGCACTCGGGGGCATCATCCTGCCGTGGGTCTAAACTAAAGGTTCGTGCTGTCATGTTAGTCTTTCGCCTCATCTGGCTCTTGAAAGCAGATCCTGTGGTATCTAGAGGAGCTCACAAAGGACTGTGCTGTCATGTAGTTTTAATTGTTCTCCTTGAGTTTTTTTGCTTTTCTGTATTTGGATGCTTTGTGATGTCTCTGCCATTTATCTCAGTTTGTTACATTGACTTCTATTTTTGAAAAACATGGCGTACAAATAGGCTGACTTGACTTAATTATTTTCATCAAATAATAGAAGTTATTATGAAGCCAGCAGCAGGCAGTAACGTTTGTTTGCTGTCCTTTCATCCCATTAAAATGACAGTCACTGCCACAAACAAAGGCCTCTGTTAGTGTGTATCTCTGTGAAGATGTTTAAGATGTTCCTTGACGTGAATCGGTTTGTGTGGAGGACACTGGTTCAGGATGTTGGTGCCATAATTAGCATAAAGAAAAAAGCCAAAGCATGGACATCGTTCACTTCTATAATACAGCACAGAGTTCATACATTTAGATAGGTTTTGTGTATTCATGACTCATCCAATCGAGAGCCGTTAGAGCGTGGGCTGATTCTTGGACGACTGACTGATTTCTGTCCCACTCTGCATCTTGCAGCCATTTACGAGTCTTCCTGTGAGGCCTACAAGCTGAGTGGCAGCTCATCGGGCTTCTACTTCATTGATCCAGATGGGAGTGGTCCTTTGGGGCCCACACAGGTATACTGCAACATGACAGGTGAGATCATTGTAGACCTCGTGTTGTCACCTTTTACTCCATTCAACATCACCCGAGAACACAGAGAAAGCTCAGAGTAAAGAGTGCACTGGCTTATAGATTAGCCTGCATTGATCCAGAGCCAGCAGCAGTCTAGGCGACCTCCTGAGGGTTTTTAAATGCATGTTCGGTGTGTGTTAAACACAGATTTAATCTTTCATTTGTTTCCAATCTTTTGGTTCTTTATGTATATGCAGCATGCTGCCTTTTGTTGCCTCGATCTTTAATCAGAGGGAAAGGTTTTCATGGTGTCTTCATGAATGATGCTTCAATTAAAAGGTCATCTTGTCCACTCAAGTATGGCTGAGAGCAGAAATGTGGGATTTGTTGCTTCTCAAATCAAAAAGATTACAACTTGGCACCGGGTTAGTTCAGTCGGATGAGCGGGCGACCGGCTGGGGTCGAGTCCGACCCGTGGCCCTTTACCGCATGTCTTCCCCTCTCGCTTCCCTGTATCCATCCAATAAAGCCAGTTAAAAATATATTAAAAAAAGATTACAACTTGACAGGCTTAGAGATCTTGAGCCCCCTCCCAGTGGCCTCCAGAGGCTCGGGGTCATTAACGTCAACAAGGGTTAATCCCCTGCACAGTGCATTTCATGACAGTAATTCTGGATGTTTTGGATGCAGGGCGAGTCATGGTGCCATGAAAACGTTTAAACTGTTAAGTCGTTTGAAGGAATGCATAAATCTGCACATTTCTTGGGTAAAAGTTTTGGTTTTGACCTGATCCCAGCTCAAAGTCACGTCTGCAGCACTCGCCGTGCTGCAAACAGGAATATCCACATTCATTTTCACAGAAATTTGCCCATTGATTTCTGAAATCTCGGCAGTTATCTGTTGCTCGTGGAGAAACGAGGAAAGTTACGTCGAGGCAGAGGAGTCGATAAAATAATTACGAATGTCGCTGTCGGCAGCACAGATATCGACAGTGATCGCGTGGCACCAGGCTGCGTTTGGGAGAGGGTTAGTGTTGGTGTTTGGGAGCTGTGGGAGCAGACTGATGTCACCAGTGTGGGTGTTGTGATTTGGGAGCCAGAAAGAGCTTTTGATGGCACAAACACAATATGCTCTGTGTCACCTGAGATGTGACTTTTGACAGACAGGCAGAGGGACACGAGCTGATCCACAGTCTGCATGACATATAGGACAAAACATATTGAGTTTTGACACTCTGGAGGCCGTGCTCGTCACCGCGCTGTCACAACTTTCCCAGCTGCTTCGTCCCTGCAAGGTTAATGTAGCAGTGATGACATTACAGAACGAACGTGGTGTTCTCTGCTGCTCTCGTCCAGGGTTTGTTTTTTCAGTCGTCTCCTTGAAAATCTCAGTCGTTCTGCAGCAAATATGTCTCAACTTGACCTCAATTAAGGAATCCATTAGAGATGTAAATAACTGTAAGCCTGCCAACCTGATGAGAAGAATCATGAAGTAGGACACAGCCGTCTGATTTTATCCAAAATATTCTGTGTTCGTATGTGGATACGAATAAAATCAGGTTCTTTTTCAAAGTGTAGGGTGTGAAGTAGAGATGGACCGATCCGATATTACGTATCGGTCCGATACTGACCTAAATTACTGGATCGGATATCGGAGAGAAATAAAAAATGTAATCCGATCCATTAAATATCAAAAAAGCACCTCACAAAACTTGCCACACGGCGTAACTCAGCTCATAACTGTAGCACGTCGCAGCAGTGTGGTCACGTGATAGAGAGACTGTGTGTATTTGTAGCCTCGCTACCAAACCAGCATTTCATCTCCGAGGAAGTTTTCCCAGAGAGAAGTAAAGCAAGTGTGTAAGTTCATCTCTGAATGTTTGTAAAGCATTCCCGCGTTAAGCTTAACAACCGATATATGGAGCGACTGCCCTCTCTCTCTCCTGCTGCTACTTCAATCGTGAAACTGATCAATGATCAGCTGATCGGCTTTTCTGTCGCGAGTCCGTCTCTCTTTTTGTTTTTGGCCCACTTTCGCGCCAGAAAGAGGAAACCAGCGGCTGAACAACAGCAGCACGTTTAAGCTTGATAAGCTGTTGTTAGAATTTATTTAATATTACTTTCTACACCAGGATCTTTTTCTACAGCTGACGTAACTGTGCAGGGGCGGATCTAGCAAAGTTTAGCCAGGGGGGCCGATAGGGCATGAACAGGGAAAAGGGGGCACAAAGACATACTTTTCTTTCTTATTCTCATTTAAAATGTCAGCTTTTAATAAATAATTATCTGAATCTTACACCCAAGGTCCATTACTGTATATAGTAACTGTTAAGTCTAATATACCCTAGTAAGCTATAGTACTTTTTCCTTTGGGAAGGTACCATCTGTGCAGTCTGCAGTTCTGTTGAAGAAAGATGTTGAATCTATTTAATTATTCTTGAAAAAAATAATTGATTTATGTGCATTTTTTTTCACACTGCATCAAATTATAGTTGATTACGTTGATTAAGCATCATGAGGTGGGGGGTGGGTGGTTCCCTTTTTTTTTTTGCTGGGAGTTTGCAACTCTATTAGTTAGGTTGCTTAATATTTCTACTAAATACTCTTTAAAATACCAGAACAGGGAGGATGGAGCAGATCCGATCAGCTGTTCATAACACTTCCTACTGGGAACAGACATCAGCGCGAATTATCGCATGTCCGCCATTACCGTCCTGAAACGCGGTAGTTTTTTCCTATAGGGCATTTACAAAGATATGCTGGTGTTTTTAAAATTCATGTCAGAGTTTATGCCTTTGTGAATAGTTTCTGGGATGCTTAGAACTCAAATAACACTGGAAACAGTTAATTTTGATGCACATGCTGGTTTTTTGCAAATTTGCATTAGAATATTTATTTTTGTTTTTCCTGCAGTATATAAAAATTGGTGAATCTCAAAAATAAAACTATGAAGACACTCAAAATAAATTTCCTGTGGTTGGAAACTATTTTGTGCAACTTTTTTCTATTTTCAGTTTCGGGTGATGAACCTCTAACTAGAAATATTTGTAAAAAAAAACCAAAAATGATTTTCTATACGATTTTTTTGTAGTTTATTCTACTTTTTTGCAATTTATGTAGTTACTACGGACTTCATGCATGCACATTATTAACATTTGGGATATAACAGTTGTGTTGATGTATAGCAACTTGAAATGCTCCCAAACTACAGCATGTATCTTGGTGCAGGAGGTGCTGATGTTGGTGTCACAGTAACGCGGGAACATTTTTCTTGCAGAGAAGAAGGTGTGGACCGTGCTGTCCCACAACAGCACAGCTCCGGTCACAGTTCAGACCTCATCCCTTCAGAAACCTCACGTCATGATCTTCAACTACAGCGCTTCGGCCGAACAACTACGTGCCATCGTATCTGGGTCGGAACAGTGCCAACAGGAAGTGGTTTACAACTGCAGGAAGTCCCGTCTTTTTAACACAAAAGGTCAGTGGCTGTCCTAAAACATGTCCCGTGCTGTCACCAGTACCACATCACTGAGAACAGCTGCACTGGATTCAGACGAGTAGACACTGGACACGTGCGTCAGCAGAAATACAGGGCAAACCTGTTTATATGCTCTTACATGCATTTGCTTGCTGACCCCACAGCTGGCTCCCCCCCACTGTGGGACTGAGTGGTCTCATCCAAATGAAGCTGTTGAGCGTTGTGTTATTTGTGTTGCATTGTCAGGCTGTCAGCCCGGGGCCACGTTGGAAGCGGCTGCCCCCTTCAACATCCCCTCGCCCACTGCTTCCCTACTCTTGTTATAGTTTAACAATAACCTGAAAGGCTGTGTCCAATCTTTTGGTGTACATTCATCTCAGATCTCTGACACCTATGGTGTTCCAAACATCCGAGCACTCGCGCTTAAACCATGAAAGATTCATGATTCTGCTGTTCCCTGGGTAGCATGTGTGCACAAACAAACAAGTTCATTATCACCCCAGACATCAAACAAGAGCCAGAACAGCGTATTTCATAGCTGCGTGAACACTCGAAGAAACAGTCGGAGTTTTGTAACGGCCGTCTTTGTTGTTTGGACGCTCGTATCTCCCGTGGAAAAAAGGTCAAATGTCTTTTTGTAATCCACTTCTCTGAGCGTGCAGGTATAAACAGCATCCATTTAAGCAACAGTGTTACTCAACAGAATATGCAAATCGCTCTTAGACGAGATGCCACTCATCGTGCTAATTTAGCAGAAAAAACAACAGCAGTAGCTGTTCAAAGGGGCCGCTGGGTTTTCTGGTGCAGCCCTGCCAAAAACATCTGAAGTTCACCTCCAGTTGTGGCGTTTTGCTGTGCAGCATGTCCTCTGACTGCCAGCCTGAACACAGATGTTCAGTCATGTCCTCGTACTGAAACCACGCAGCCCTGGTGTGATTTGCATTTTAAACATGTTGTTTTTTCTTTATTAAATACTCATAATGAACTCAGTTTGCTTTGAGGCAACTGTGGCTTTTAACGTGACAGTGAATTAATATTAAACATTCACAACAGCGCTTTAATTACTCGTCTTTTTGATGTCCTATTCAGCAGTCTTCTTTGTTCTTTTCACATTTTCTTTTTTATCTAGCAAGATTTTCCTGTAGATGCATCCTTTATGAACTTACCCTGGAATTTACATCAGACGGCTCACTTTTTAAACACTTGTTTTTAAAGCTGTGCTAAAGTGGCTCCTAGAAAATAGAAAATAGCACCAAGTGAAAATTGGTTTGTCAGCTGTTGCACCGTCAGGTGACTTTATATTGGGACATCTGTTGTCTTATTTTTAACACAAAAAAATTCATTATGCAGGAAATCAAATGAATTCAAATGATGTCATCATTGATTCCAGTGTGGCTCTCAGCACCACCTGCAGCATCACAGCTAAGCACACAGTGAGTGGAGTCAGGCGCGAGAGTTCGTGCCAGACCGTCCTCCGTCCATGCGTCCACTTATGCTAACAGGATTGGACGATAGGGGCAGCACCACCTGTTGCCGGTGTGTGTAAAACGTGGGGCAGAATATTTGAGCTGTAACAGCAGAAGCTTTGTTTGTGTCCTCCAGCTGTCCTGTTGTTGGCCCGTGTCCTCCTTGTCCAACCCAAAGAGGACATAGTTTTGAAAGAAATAGCACAACAGCCACGTGTCTCTGCAGCATCAGGTACAACCATCAGACAGGTTACATGACTAAGACTGATGGTGCACAGTGTGATGTTGCAGTGAACCTGTAAGATTACTAAAATGGTAAAAGGTAACTGCAGGTGCAAACATAGACAAATAATATGGACAGAAGTGTTTCTGTTCTCTGATTTTGACTGGAGGACAAACCGAGACCTCAGTGTTAATTGAATTTAAACAGGCTGTGTACTTGGTTTGAATGTAATCCAGAGTAGCTGAGAAGCTTAGAGAAGGTTGTAGTCGTCAGGCTGTTAAGGTGCAAAACTTAATGAAGCCTGAAGCATTGTCACAGGAGTTTTCTGGGATCGTTGCTGCCAGCAGTGACAGAGGTCAGTGTATTGAATCTTTTTATCTTAAAATCTGCATCCACTGCAAAACGCAGCATCACCCAAGCTCTACTCGCTCTGCTTCAGTGCTGCTGGACGATCAGGAAGTGGATGATACTGACCTCTCTGAGCTGTGGTCTTCATTTGTTTCTCATTTCTAGAGCATACATACAGACTGGAAATATGAAATATGACTCTAATTTAATTAAACCTTTGACTTGAAGTCAATATTAACTTAAGGACAAATTTATCTGACATGTTAAGTTAGATAAACATTTTCAAACCACAAATCCTGATTTTCCATTGCAACAATACAAAATTTCAATTTGACTAAATGACACAGAAGGAAAATCCTGTCCTGTGGGACCTATTGTACTACAGGACAATAGGTCCTGTGGGAAGGAGCACTGATGTATTCCCTCCCCCTCACATATTTATAGCTCAGAGTATATTTAATGAGCTGAATGCTGCCCCTGCACTGCATACAAACCTTCACACGCTGATTTAAATGTAGGGCTATTTGTGTTTAGCCCACAGTTTGACCCCACACACAGACACACAACAACATTTCCTAGTAGTTCCCACCATGTGCACTTTAAAGTTGTCATCCCCCTTAAATAGCAGCCCTCATCTGTGTGGGTGCAAAGATTGTGAATATTAACCCTGTCAGAGCCAAAGCATCAGAAAAGATCAAACTGAGATGTTTATTAACCCTTATAACAAAATCCACATTTGCTTTTGCTGCATCATGTTGGATATGATATATTTTTATTCTATATTTATTCTATACATGTGATACATTGATACATACATGTGATACGTTGATACATGCATGTGATACGTTGATACAT
>NW_024582644.1:438859-439237 GCF_018398535.1 Haplochromis burtoni | reverse complement strand
CATGTGATACGTTGATACATACATGTGATACATTGATACATGCATGTGATACATTGATACATACATGTGATACGTTGATACATACATGTGATACGTTGATACATGCATGTGATGCGTTGATACATGCATGTGATACATTGATACATGCATGTGATACGTTGATACATACATGTGATACATTGATACATGTATGTGATACGTTGATACATGCATGTGATACGTTGATACATACATGTGATACCTTGATACATGCATGTGATACATTGATACATACATGTGATACGTTGATACATACATGTGATACATTGATACATACATGTGATACATTGATACATGCATGTGATACATTGATACATACATGTGATACATTGATACATG